>NW_027124161.1:57069-69110 GCF_001457755.1 Trypanosoma equiperdum | reverse complement strand
ATATCACAATTAGAACCAATTTGCCCACTTAAATATATTTATCTCTTTCGTCACCTTGACCTCTTACACCTCAGAATCCTATTTCCGTATGTTTATGTTTATTTGCTTCCGGTTCACCGGCAATTTGGCGTCGGATGCAATACAAAACGAAACCTGACTTTACCATAATCAACATTAAGTAGAAACAAAAATAAAGAAAGAAAAAGGGAGTTTTTATTTATTTTTTTAAAAAAGGTTAAGACGAATGTTCGTGACAACTATTTCTTCTCTTTTTTAAAAAAATTCCACCATTATCCACCCGCTAATTCGATTGCACTTTTCAGTTTTATTTATCCTTATACACGACGTGGCATGCTATATCAAACCAGTGCTTTTCCTCTCAAAACCCTTCTGCTATTGTACCTCCTGCTCCTAACTTACTTATATTTTCTGCACATGTATAGACAAATACACGTAAATTTGCTATAAACAGGCGAATAAATGAATGAATAGACGGTTATGTAGCAATTTTTTTTTGTTATAATAATATTAATAATGAAACTAACAGCAAGAATTGCATTCATCTACATTCTCTTTCCTCGCTTTCCTTAATTTTCCCTCACTACCCTCAACTAATGACAACCATTAGCATCCTCAGAGACCCCTTTTTTATTGTTTATTTACTTTCTTTTTAGTGCACCAAAGGAAATCAAGCAGAAAAACAACAGAAAGAATACAACACAAAAGAGTAAACCGCAAGGAATCAAAGATGATGACGCCACTAAACAGTATCAACCAGGAATCAAAAAACAAAGCGATCATCAACTAATAATAGTGCGACCTCCTATAACAAAATAAATAAATAAATAAACGCTAGACCAGGGAGCCGTGGAGTGACAGCAGAAAGGTAAAAGCACCGAGTTTAAATTTGAGCAAAACCGAAGTGTGAAATCACAGGTAGAGTCAGCGGTGGTGGTTCAGGGGGCGCCAAGCAAAATTATTAAAAGAATGTTACAAAATAATGTAACGAAACGAAGCCCTATCACTATTATCCCTTTTCCTTTCCACGAAACGTAAACCACGGTTTCTACACAGAGTTTGCGTTCCTTATCGTCAGTTCATCATCTGCAAGTACAACTGTGACATACGTGGATGGCTCCTCTGGGACACACCATAAGCAGCGGGAGAGACGCGAGACACTCGCTCGTTTCTCCACAGCCAATGGGTCATTCGCTTGACGTCGTAATTCTGCCGAGCGCATAACATCTCGCGGATCGGGGCGCCAAATCTTGATAAGAGTCAAGACACCAAGCACAGGAACAACCAAGGCACTCACCACTGCAATACATGTCAAAAATGAAACAATATCCGTTGTTTTCTTCCACACACCGTAGTAATAAAAACTCTCTAGGGAAGAGTAAATCATGTTGGCTGCAACGTATACTACTGGCATTCCGAAGATAAAAATCGCATTTAATGCCGTAACAGTGTGTGATTCCATGAGGACAGTTACCACTTGCAATAGGATTAAAATGGCATATGTTAGGGTGAATGCCACATCCTTTGCGCTTTGACCAGCATCATTTGGGGAGGCGAATCCCGTCCCATGCACACTTAAAACAAGGAAATAAGCCAAGATAGATTGGAACACTCCACGGAAAATGAACGACCCAAAAAACTGACAAACACCCAGATCCACACCGCTGCGGGTCACCTTGTAGAGAGCAGGAGTTTGTTCAAGAACTCTTCGTGGAACCTTTCGATCAAGACAGTAGAGCATCGTCTGTGGAAGTGAATACAGACCGTTCCAAAGAGTTAGTCCAAAACCATCCCAAAAACTACCACCAGAATAATGGGTGTGAAAGATATTATGCACCAATTGAATTATGCCAATTAATACCGACTTGTAGAAGCTATACTTAATGACGAACGCCGTACGGTTGTATGCCAGCTGTCCATGAACGAAAACAAGCGATCGAAGGTCGGAAAATCGAGAAATGCTAAAATCCGCTGCACGAGCCGCTTGTTTCCCTTCCCGCCCCGTAATCCCAACACCCACCTGCGCTTCCTGAATCATGGCCACATCGTTACCACCATCGCCAACTGCAAGAGTGATGAATCCACGGGAACGAACGAGGCGCGTGACAGCTGCCTTTTGCTTGGGCGTCGTGCGTGCACAGATAACACTGGCGCAGTTTTCACTCAGCTCAGTTAGTAACTTCAACAGAGATGGTGTCGTCAGGATTCTTTCAAGCACCTGACCACCTTCTATCACTAACACGTAAGAAGATCCGGTTGACAGTGGATTCACATCAGCACTCTCATTTGTTTCTGTTGTCACACTTCCGTTTCGTTTTTGCATCACCCCCATCGCACACGCTTTTTCACCCACCGCTGGATCACTACTAGACCCTGTTGGGAAGCCAGCATCACCATACTGTACATCCGCCATCACGCCCTTTGAGAACTGCAGAAGTGATTCCATGTACCCTTCCCAAGATTCAAAGGCATCTAACTTATCTGCGAGTACACGTAGCACACAATCACCGGGTGAACACAAAGAACAGGTTAGTGCAATTTGTTCAGCTGTTTGTACCTTGTCACCAGTAAGCATCCATACCTTAATACCAGCTTGCAAGAAACTCCGGATGGTTTCAGGCACATGATCCTGTAACTTGTCCTCTATGGCGGTCACACCCAAGATAGTCACGGAGTTCTCCATCTCCAAACGCAGCTTATAGATTTCCTCCTTCCGGTTATTCATTGAAAGTTCCGCCTCTCTCACCTTCTCCAAAAACTCATCAAGCTCGTTCCTTGTTAGGCGCTTCTCAGCGACTAGAAGCGTGCGCAAACCAAACACCGCATAATGTTCTACTTCAGCAAGAATGGCAGCTTTCGAAGACATTCGCTCCCCTTTACCCCACTGCGGCCCTCCAGTGGAAGAATTCTCATCGAGGGCCATCTCAAGAATGCGGTCATCCGCCCCCTTTACGAAGTAATATATCGCATTGGTGCTTTTTTCCTCAACAATAACACCCATTGTCTTGAACTCCGATGCGAACGCAAACACATAATGAACAAACCACTCCTCCTTAATACCGTTCACCTCCACCGCCGCAGTGGTCGCATCCCGTGCAACGAGTCTCACGTTCAGTTTCTCACACCCATTACACAGTGCCACTTCATCTGGTGATGCTGCTTGATAACGCATCGTCCCTACTGCACCACACCCAGTTGATAAGCCACTCTGAGTCATCTCTTGGCTAACGTCATCATAGACAACTTCTACAGTGTTACACAACGACAAAACACGTCCGAAGTGTAGAACATGCTCTCCACAAGAGACCTGCACCTCTTCCGCTTCTACTGGCGCCAGGCACTTTCGCTCACCATTTATCGTTGCAAACAGAAACTCCATTACATTTTGCGTTAGCGTACCTGTTTTGTCCGAAAGCACGTAGTCCAC
Source organism: Trypanosoma equiperdum (assembly GCF_001457755.1). Lineage (NCBI taxonomy): Eukaryota > Euglenozoa > Kinetoplastea > Trypanosomatida > Trypanosomatidae > Trypanosoma > Trypanosoma equiperdum. Next base: position 65,665 of record NW_027124161.1, on the reverse strand, counting down.
TTGCCCCAGGTCCTCCACAATGCTGGAGTTCCTCACATTACACCATTCACCATCGTGGTGCATGGCCACATCGTTTTCAATAACCAATGCAAAGTAGTATTTGGACATGTCCGTAACGAATTTGAATGAAATTGGTATGAAAACGGTTGTCAAGAGGAAAAAACGAAGAGTATAAATGCCGAAGGCGAGCCCATCTTCACCCGTTGTCATCGGAAGGTACCAGTATGTTTTTTCCACATTTTTGTTCATGAGGTAACCTACAGCCCCAAACAAAAAACCACAGCTTATTTGGAAAATAAAGACGAAAATAGCATACTTTGATATATCTTGGTCGATTTGGGCCCACTTTACCTTTGGGTTCCGCTTATTCAAGCAGCATTTAGTATCCTCTCCCGTATATACTGCTAAACAAATTGCTGTTTTTGTGTTCTTCAATACGCACGATTGAGGTAAAATATTGTTCTCAGATAAGGAAACCCGCATCGGAGCGCTGTTATTCGCCGCCACAGTCTCAGCCGCTGGTGATCTGGAGAAAAAGAACTCTGCAACCCCATCGAAACAGTTGATCATAGGGGAGGGATCAGAACACGTGACGCGCATTTGGCCCAACTTTCCCACAATCGATGCACAGCTATCATCAACAGAAAGCAACTGATGAGCAATGGCATTGGGCACATCGTCGCCTCCCCTGTGATCACTGGATAATTGAGGAGCAACAACATCCCGCGGTTTCAAATCAAGCTCACCATCAAGATTGTCAGTCCTTATATACACTATAGGATTCGTTGCAGCCAGTACCACCACGTCACACGGAATATCTTCGCCTTCGCGAAGTAGGATCACATCTCCAACCCGAATGCTGCGGTTCGTGCGTGTCTCCCATGTCATTGCTTCCCTGTTGAGGACTTTCCGTTCTTTCTTGTTGTATATGGCATCCTGTTTATGACGCTTAATATCGTCCCTTGCCGCCTTTATTGCAGTGAGGGAAAACGTCAGTGCCAGTGGCAGTAGGGTTGAAAGCGGATTGACCGGAGCAACGATGGAAATAAACTTTAGTGATGCCACAAGTAAGAAGTAAAAGTTCACCGGACGCCGAAACTGCTCATAAAAGTTCAGAAACAAGAAATTCCAAACGGTGTAGCGGCTATTCGTGACTTTGTTATCGCAAAACGCCGCGGCTGTCGAACCATCCAACGGAGCTACGATTCGCATTGAACAGACGTGTCAACCACCACCTCCGCACCGTACCGGCGTAAACTGCAACAAACGCCCAGGTTCAAGAGTGCAGGAATAACGTACTCAAGAGACAAACAGCAATTTCTTTTTTTAAAAAAAGGCAAGCACAGTCAAAGAATCGAATACTAATGACAGAAGATATTTGCGTTCCGATACTTATTTTTCTGTGAACTTTACTTTTACTACAAAACATAAAGAATAGTAATAAAAACAAACAAAAAAGTAGATATGAAACGTAATAAAGGAAACAAGGGCACTCATGGCATTGACAACGATTACAGTGTCATGCAAGAAAAAACAAAAGTCTCCTACCTTTTTAAGGCTAATTAAAAACAAACCACACACACACCTTCAAAAATATATATAATTGAAGTACACCACACTATCAACGACAATGGCGAGGAGATCATAAGAATTTTCTCGAATTTCTCTTGTTACAACCTCACGAACGTTTTAAACGACAACATCGTGGATAATAAAGGTAAAATGACCTTTTTACTTCCCTTGGGAATTCCCATATCCCAAGAGACTTCCATGATATTTACAAGAAAAAAAAAGCAACCACATCACAGATAACATTCGGGTGTTATGAATCTTATAGAAATAAGCAGTTAATTGATGCTCTCTTCTAGTACCCTTCAGAGAAAAAGGGATAAATTTGGCGAACAAAAATATCCCCATACTCGAGAACCGCATTCATGACCATTTGATATGGGACACCGCACACACACACACATGTATGTATATATATATATATATATATATATATATATACAAGAACATGTGATACACCGCTTCTTTCCCGTTACGTTTCCCTTTTATGTTCCCTTTTGGCATCCTTTCAACGAGATGTCAGTCATCACATGCGGGAAGTAAGACCCTAAGAATTTGCCAAACTTCTCTAAGAATAGAATGTTGGGAAAAGGCAAAGAAGCAAACCTGCACAACGTAACCAGCCACACGCAAAACAAGGGTAAATGCTCGAGCGTACGCTTGGAAATCATATTGTATGAGAAGCAGAAAAAAAAATAACGGGAAACAATACACTGAATTTTTATAGAAGTGCACAAAATGGAATTCAATATGTTCCCATCGCCTCAGCTAGGTTATAGTGAAGACACGTGAACCGCAGCTCTGACACGCATGTCACAAAGAATTTGTCTCCCCTCCCACAACACACACACACACACACGCCAACCATATCTCAGTAACTGCCGTTGCCTAACAAATGGATTCCCTTCACCTTCTCTGGAGCTCTCTTTTGATTCTGAGAGGGTCCTTCAAAAACTCTCGCTGCATCTCTTCTCGTCGGGAGCGTTCTATCTTCTTTTGCCTTCGCTCAAAATGCGAGGAAACAAACTCATTCAAATCATCGCCGCCGTTCGAAGGTGGTGCACGCTCCACCTGCGGTTGGCTGTCCGGACGTTTTACGGTATCCAAAAGCTTGTGTGTATTGCTGACACGAATCTGCCCCGCAGAATTCGTACGAGGTGGCACATCCTTATTTGCAAAACTTGTTAAATGACAATCGAATGTGATGTTGAGTTCCGCTCCGCGGTTCTCCAAAACGCGCTGAAGAACCGCGCCAACTCCGTCGTATTCAGCTGTTGCATCATCGAGGAAATCAAGAGATACCGGCTTAAAATTATCGTCATCATCCTCCAGATTAGACTTCATAATACGCTTGAGGCGGGAACGAACAACAGCCCCACGCCACAGCGGTTGGATGGTACGTGCAGCCACTTCAAGGCGCCGCCTCTGAACATTTTCGTAGGAATTCCTTAGTTCTTCTAGTTCCATTTTGGCCTTCTTTATAAGGAAGCAACCGTACATCCAGTTGCATATGAACTTTTTCGCTCTCATTTCCTTATAAGCATTAGCCCGTTGGGTGTAGAGAGCGTCGACTATATGGATATTCCCTCGCACACGGGGCACATGCTCCATCTGAATTAGGTGTTGCTCCATCATTTTTGTTGACTCACGACGGTTACGAACTTCCACTCTGTCAGAAAGACGTTGTGTTATTGGATTAAGGCTTTGCTTCGAGTCGCGTAATCGTTTTTTTAAATCTTCCTCTACGCTTACCGCATCATGATATCGGCGCCTACGTATGGTGCAGAGATCATCCTGCTCGCGTTGCATAGAGGTAAGAAAAATGTCGCTCTCCAAAGCTTTGAACAGATCCGCGTAGGTGTCGAGTGGGCCTCGTTCGCAACCCCAACAACTCATGAGACCGCAGAATTGACGCATGTGATCTGCTGAAACAGACACTGGCCAATCCCACATGTCAGCGGGTTTATCTTCTGTGACTCTCCATCGGAGCCGGCGAGCGACACAATACGGCATAAGAGACGAGAACTCCTCAGTTTCAGATATCTGACGGTGCCCCTCCAACACCTTTTCATTGTTCAACTCGGAAAGGTGCGGAAACCACGCAAGCAGTTTGTTTCTAACTTTATCCAAATTCTTTCCCAAACTGTTATCGTCCATTTGCCTTGCTGAAAAGGGGTTCTCATTCACCGACAGCACCTGTACCATCCGGCATGCCGTTAGCGGCAGCAGATCTTCTATGCGCTGCAACTGGTTGAACGAAAGATTTACTGTGGTGAGCCGTGGGCAGTGCCGAAGCCCGGACACATCGCGTAGGTTATTGTTTTCCACGTGAAGCACCGTTAGCAGGGGAAACCAGCAGAAGCTCTCGTCAGATAATGCAACAAGAGCATTTCCATTTAAAAAGAGTTGACGGAGAAAACCAAGCGATAGCGTGGGCGGAACATCTCGAACTTTGTTTCGTGACAAGTATAGGTTCTGCAACAACACTTGATGAGCAATGGGATCTATGGTTTCGATACGGTTGTCACTTAAGTCAATAGTTTGCAGCAGGCGGAGCTGCTTAAGTTCCACCAACGATGTGACCAAGTTGCGACTCGCCTCCAAACACTCAAGGCGCGTGCACTGAGCCAGTGGCAACAACGATTCCACCTTATTAGAGAATATAAGCAGCGTTCGGAGGTGGTACGAGAGGAGTTTACCCACAGCTTCAACATTATCAAGCGCATTTGCAGATATGTCTAGACGCGTAACTCTCGCTGACTGCGCCACGGAGTTCGCTTGAGCCTCTGAAACACCCCGGAGTGGCGCGACGCGACACCTAATATCACGGATTTTATTATCGTTTACATTGAGGCTACGAAGCGAGGGAAACACCCGCAACGCATCATCAAGCTGTAGCTGCTGGAGCGCGTTACCACCCAAGTCGAGTTCCTTCACGTAAGAAGTTATCGATGTGGAACCTGCCTCTGCGCATGGCACTGTGAGAGTTGCAAGACTAGAGAAGTCGATATCAGAAATGTGCTCCAAAGCAAAAGACAACGAGTGACAGCGCTGCGCAACATCACGAGCATCAAGCCTCCCACCACCCAAAGCGAGAGGCTGAAGCCGCCTGGCAAGTTGAGCATTCAAACAGTTACTTGTATGACCATTTAAATTCGTGTCTCTGTCGCCCAATAATGGTGTTGAATGATTGTTTGCAGTGGAGAGGGAGCTGGAAGAGCCTGCCGTTGCGGGTCGGCTTCCCGGTGGTGGCTCCACTCGACAGGAATGTGAATCATCAGCACGTAACTGAGTTTTAAGTAGGTCCAAAGTATCGTTAATATCCTGATGGTACTCTTTCAACCATTTCTCTCCAAAGCATCGTTCCATTAAAAGCATTTTTATGCGAAGTGAGTTGCCAATACCAAGTTGAGCGGCCAGACCTGTTTTTAGAGCAGATAAGGATTCACCACACGCCTTTAGGGTCTCAGACGAGCGTCGCCACGATGCCTCCGTTGTGAACGTGGCGATATTCCGAGTGTGGAGAATCCTGTGATTCTGATTACCACAACTTTCCATACTGCCATTGCTGCAGCCCAACATTGAATCTGATATTTTCTGCAAGGTTTTTTTGCGCAGGGATCGAAGACCCTGAAGTGCACGTTGTGCTTCCTGATACATTTCACCAGCGACCTCCTCCTCCCTTGCAACTATTTCACAGCGGATGTGTTCATGCTCCTCCATAACCCGACCGAGATCTGCTTCCAGTGCCTGCCGCTGGCGAGTAACTTGCACCTGAGTAACCGCTGCAACGTCATCTCGTTCCTTCCCACAAAGTTGCTGAAAGGATATTTCTTCCTCTTCGACAATTTGTCTTTGCAGTGTTTCCTCGCGTCGTATAAAGTCTGCGATCGCGCTCGCCAAGGTATTTTCCTGCTCCTCAAGACGACGTCGCCACTCCTGGGCGGCCTTAAGGTCTTCTTTTCCCATTAGCAATGTCTCCCGCTCCTCGCATATGAGCCGAAAGCTTTCGCGTCCAGCCACTTTTCTACTCCGTTCCGCGCTAGAAACACACCGCTCCCCAACCGCTGTCACGTCTACACTTTCTCCTTCCATGGCAAGAATACCACGAATCTGCACTTCCAGTTCTCCTGGGGGTAATAAATCATCCACCCGCTTTGTGAAACTCTCAAACACAAGCCTACCATGATTCGCTCGTGGAAGCTGAAGCTGCTGCTGACGCTCTTGATGATGCAACTCCAGCTGCCTTGATGCAGCTGCCTCTAAGTCGCTGTCCCTCGCCTCTATAGTTGCAATGGATTGCAGTACCGTCGCTTGTTCCTCCTCCCAAGCAGGAGAGGCATGTATGCACATTTTTTTCTCATCTTGTTCGGTAGAAATTGTGTCTAAATCAAGCGCACTTGCAGAACTTGGCATGCCTCCATTACGTATCAACTTTGGTGCATAATTAGGGTCCACTTCCAATTGGGTGACACTTTCTGCTCGCTTTTCACAATCCCTTACTGCGTTGTCCCATTCCAACAGAATTTGTTGTTCCTCCAGTGTGGGTCCGTACTCAAAGGAAAAAAGTGTTTCCCCCCCTTCATAATCACGTTCTTCATCGATCACTTTCCTTTCTTCTCCAAATGCTCTAATAGCCCTAATTGCTGAGAGACTTACACTGCCGTCATCATCATCATCATCATCATCACTAGAGTCATCATCCCTTTGAACTGGGTTCCACAGGCGCTCCTCTTCTTCAAATGCACGATTCCTCTCCATCAAGAATGTTTCATCCATTGGATCTATATATTGCCTCTTCCGACTTGCGAGAAAGCGATCTGCTTCCTCCAGCATTCCATCAAGCTTCTTTAAGAGTTCTGTGTCGTCGTTGGAGCGTAAACATGAACGCGTCAAATTGAACATATCCAAATCATCAATGCCTAAACCATCATCCATGACGTTCCGCGTTCCATACCTTAACGAACCATCATCAACGGGTCCAACCGTCAGTGATACGGAAGAACTTTCACCCCCAAGCAATTTATTCACCTCTTCCAAAAGGGGTTGAGCTGTGGACGAAGATATAATGTCTGTATAGTGCATCACTACAGACTCAAGAGGCCATGTGTGATCCACATCAGAAGCAACGGGCTTCTTTCCATCGGCATCGTTTTCGACTTCAGCCTCCGTTTCCGCGTTGGTTCCTGTGAGGAAAACGTCTCGGCCGCCATAGTCAAAGACACTATTGGAAACAGCTTGGATGTCAAGCAGATCATCAAATGGGCCGCTAGCGCCATACTCCGCGAGAAGTTCGGCAACTTCCTCAGGCGTCATCCCCCGCAATGACTTTCGTGGGGGATCCGAATCATCCATAGGCTGTGGAATTGCTCCTCAAGCCCAGTGTTTCAGTACTTACCTTCGCACAAGCACGGACATAAAGAAAAGAAAAGACAACAAATATTTAACGTTTTTTCCTCCTCTTTAATTCTGAAAAAAAAATCATAAACAAACATAATATGAACATGGGCGTTTGTGGGTATGCTTAGCCACGAAAGAGTTCGTCCAACACGACGGATCCGCATATAGGCACACTTCCACGCATCATTCACTTTACAAATAATTACGTCCCTGATACTTTAATTAAGCAGTGGAGTATCACCTTTTTCTTCGTGCGAAGAAATTTAAAGTACAAAGTGTGTTCACACCCCTCCGTTACCCTAACGTGAAAAAAAAAATGTATCAAAAAATCGTCTTTACACGTTTTTTTTGTGGCACCCCTCTTTCCTCCCCTTAAAAAATGAGCGAACCCGATAATTCACTACTACTTCACGTAAATCTAAATATTCTATGAAATAGTAACCTCATTACCAAATAACACCACAGAAAGATCAGCTGCTACCCCTTTTCGTTCCCGCAGAATCGCTTTATACAAGGGTGAAAACATTTTTTTTTGTAATCAAGCCTCCAATGCCCACATATCGGCTTTGGTTAAATTAACATGCGGTGCTAAGACATCCACATCAGCTAGAGGAAAAGATGTTGAGTGGGAGGTGAGAAGTGGCGGAAAGATTCGACGGAAGCCGCGGCAGTACGCCAGTTCATCCTGCAGGCGCAACCACACTTCTTCCCTCTTCTCCAGATCCCCCAGTTGTGTGGGATTATAATGGCTCCGGTGATGGCCCTTCCAACGATGCACCGATTCCGCAGCTTCTAACGTAAGAGAGTCGCACAATCCCATAGAGTGTAGACGTTGCTCGTCAATTACCCCCTTGAGACACTCCAAGGGCCGCTCAAAAGGTTCGATCATGGCGAGATTTAGTAAGTCAGAAATAATGTTGGTTTTAACGGTATAGTCGAATGTAGATGTACTGGCGAGAGATGGTAGCGTATTGACTTCAACAAGCCATGGTTTCAGACTCGAATCTAACATCATATCGAAACCGTACAACTCAAAAAAGCTTCCAGGTGAGAGATTGCTTTTAACTCCTTTCGACATTGTTGATTTGACAGCTAACAGTGTTTTTACGATTACCTGTGCAATACTGTTCCACACATGGTCAGACGTTCGCATTTTCGGTGGCTCCGTGGCACAGATTGTTGACACCGACCGCTGTTGTGCTACAGGGCATAGCGAATCAATATGGTTCCAAAGCTCTTCCATGCTTTTCTTCAAATGTAGTGCTTGAATATCACGTCTTTCTTCACTTGCAATGAGATCAGCATCTTCTAAGTTCTCTTCCGAAGATCCAAATTGCTTCCCCTTCTTTACCCACTTACGTCCAATTGAGTAGTTCGTCAAGTCACGAAATGGGTCAAAATGAGACAAAGAGACCTCCACAGGGTCACATCGGGTCGCCTCATCGGGTGCGCCTTCGTTATACTGTTGAACGGCTAATCGAACTAATCCCTCATCGTGAAGGTACACCGTAAGTGGGTCATAACTAGTAACAGCAACGTAGAGGCGAAGATCCATCTTACGCCCCTCCAAGAGCAGTGGGTCATCCACGTATTCCTGCACCACATAACTGCGGTTCACCAACGATGG
>NW_027124161.1:40415-57057 GCF_001457755.1 Trypanosoma equiperdum | reverse complement strand
AACACGCTTCCAATGCACGGAGTTCTTTTCCCCTCCGGGACAAACAAATATACCTTTTCCACAGCTTCCCCTCGCAGGTTTCCAAATGAAGCGCTGCGTGGGTCTTGCTTGATCCATTGCCTTCATGAGAGATTCTTTCTGCTCGGGGAATATCCATGTTTGGGGGAAGAAATCAAATACGTCTCTCTTCACCCCTTCCCTTTCAAGTGACTTCTTTACACGGTGAAGCCGTTGCGCCAAACCCAGTTTACAGCCGAGTGTACTGTAGGTGCGTGGAAAGTGATTAAAACGCTGATGTGCACAAACCATCTGCAATGCTTCGGTGCTGCTCACTCCTTCTACACCCATAATATGTGGAGATGTGAGTTGGACAGCACCTCCAGTGTTCCCCGCGTCTGTCTTAATGGGTGCCGTAGGCCGAATCATCAATGAGCGCCCCCAGAGTAGATTACTGGGGATTTTCGGCGCTAAATGTGTGTGGAGTCGTTTGAATCCAGCCTTCAACAGTGGCAGACGTAGGGCATAATATTCACACGAAGGAGACGTTATACAGAACATTGGTGAGGCCGTGCTGAGCGAGGGTGCCCTATAGGCGTAAGATGGGAGATGATCCCTCATACGTGGAAAAACGAAGCTGGGTTTACGGTACTTACTTCGACTTGGTTTCAGGTAAATGGGCTGTTCCGCTGGTACGGTGTCTTGCTGCTCTGTAGGCATAACAGACGCCCCCACCGTTGGGGATGCGCATGGCCCTCGCAGCGATCGGCACAGTTTTATCATGAGAAACTCGGATACAATATTATGTTGTATCTATAAGAGCTGACACGCCACTTTGAACCTAGTGAAAAGAGGTGATGATATGGGCGTACAAAGAGCGGATGATATGTGAAAATAAGTAAGTCCAAAAATTTAATTAAATCATTACACTCATCTTCACCATGCACATTTCTTTACAACATTCACGAACGAGTAGAACCAAAGTTCCTCCATAGTGTAAGAGGAAAAAAACAAGTGTATTTGCCTCTTTAAAGTGTCCCCCACTTGTCGTACTGACATGTGTTTATAACTGCACGATTAAACGAGAAATCAAGCGAAAGTGAAAACAGTAGCCGTTGCAGTTGGCGTATCCCGTGGTCCGTAAAACATCATCCACTTTCACATTTTTCTACGTTTCTTCCTTTTCGTCCAAGTTGTGTGGTGTAAGTAACTTTAAAATCAACTGCAAATCAAACTCCCTCAGCAACCCAAAGTGGGGAGAACGCACATACCAACTCAGAGCAAGAGGAAGTTCACCGGCATATTTGCCGCGACTTGTTAGACTCTTCGGCAGAACGCCAAGTAATGCCCGAGCGGCCTCATAAGAACCGTTAATTCGCGTGCGGTTCTTCTCCACAAAGTCATTTAATGTCATTACAGCATCCACTTTGGTCAAACTACGCCGCGGCGCCTGCCAGCACGGAATTCCTTCCTTTTGCAAAAGAAACTCAGACGATAAGTTGCGTCTCGGATCCCATTCAAGTCCTGCCCGCACACTATCATGCGTTGGGCACCGCAACACGGCAAATGTCAATTCGAGAGATTTGACGAGAGACTCAAGGCGGTTGTTATACAGCGACCATAGGCGCGTTGCTAGCTCTTGCCGAGCAGTGGGTGAAGAAACCTCAACGAAGCGATCCCCAACTGTTATGACATAACCTGTCGGCAGTTTCTGCAGTGACACGAATCCCGAGGCGGAGAGGTCATCAAGCCTAAAATTAAAATCATTGAGAGACATATTCAACGCATTCGCTGCATTCACAACGCTCTCCATTCGCTTGTTGTTTCGACACGTCTCGAAAACACCATCTAACGCCTCGAGCTGAGCCAATGCGCTGCCAACACCCGATTGAACGTCCCGATCCCGCTTGCGCTTTCCACTTGTTGTTGTGTTGATTTCAGTAGACCAACGGATGACACGATAACCAGTTGGTGACGTTCCATGGCATGCGGTCAAGACTCCACTTTCCAGTGTAAGCATCATGAAAAGAACAGTTTCCACCGTCTCTTCGCTCATCATTAGCTCTTCCGAAATCTTTGACACAGACACCACGATAAGTTTGTCTCCAAACCTAGTAACGGGGCTGGAGAGAATGTGAGTCACAACCGACAGCATCTCCGTGGGGGACACCAGGGAGGAAAGCAGGCGAGAGCGCAGTGCATAAAAGTCGTATGGGTTGTACAAAAGTCTGCAAATGGATAATTTGCCATCACGTCCAGCGCGACCAGTTTCTTGGACGTAGCTTTCTATTGAGCTTGGCACCGACGCGTGAACCACAGAACGAATATTTGGCTTATCAATGCCCATTCCAAACGCAACAGTCGCAATCAGTACGTCAATCCGATCATGCATAAACTGATTTTGGCACTTTGTTCGGGCATGCCGTTCGAGTGCTGCATGATAACTTTGGATTACGAGGGGTCTCCCTTCAACACCAGAAGTGATATTTTCCACCGTTCCGTTTTGTATCTTTTCATGAGTGGCGCTGGTAAACAATAAAGAACGTGTTTTATCCCCCTTTTTCCTCGCTTTTCCATTTTGTGCAGCCCCCAGCTTGGACGAGAGAAATTTAGCCAGTTCATCGGCGTCGGCCCGAGTTTGTACGTACACAAGCATCGGTTTTGGAAGCTCGAGCACTGTCTGCAACAGCTTCTCCCGCAAATCACTGTGAGTGGGAGGAGAGTCCTTCGTTACGTTTTCACTCAGGAGAGAAACTGCCTCCAATTGGAGGTTTGCTCGCTGATAGGGTACAACGACTGTTCGCCTAATATTGAATGTCGACTGCAAATCATCGATTACTGATGGCGTTGCCGTTGCTGTGAGACAAAGAAATGGGGGAGAAAAATCTCCTCCCAAGACTATATCTTCAAGCACACGATGAACGTACAGGAAGGATGGTCGAAAATCATACGCCCATTGGGAAACACAATGGGCCTCATCAATGCATATGAATGCGATACGGTGAACTTGACCCTTCAGTACTTGCCGAAGCTCACGGTGACGTACAATCTTTTCAGGTGATAGAAAAACCAAGTCAATATTACACACTGGGGAAGACAAACTTTCCAAGAGATCTTTATCACGTGCACCCGAGGTAGCTGAGGAAAGAATAACTGCCTTCAAGGAGCCATCCTTCGTAATCCTTTCAACCTGATCGGCCATTAACGACAGCAAGGGAGAAACGACCACACCAAATCGGGAGCACGGCGCCGTATATTCCGGTAACGATACATTTTCTAATTGCTTCTGTTTCCACAACATGAGCTTCTGCTGAAAGAGCAGTCTGTGAACAAGAATTGGCACCTGAAAGCAGAGCGTCTTTCCCCAGCCAGTGGGAAAGACAGCAAGAGTGCTTTCCCCTTGCAAAATGGCAAGCACAGCCTCTTGTTGTCCTTCACGGAACTCGCCCGAGGACACACCCAAGTGGCTCTGTAACAAGTAGCTGCAAATGGGTATTGTCGAAGTGTTGGAACGTGGAGTTTCCTTGAACAGTCTTTCTAAAGTAACCTGCAAAATGCTCTTGTCGTCCTCGTCAACACCCTTTCGAATACAATTCATGGGGAAAGCCGCATTGGCAGGTAGTCCAACTGGGTTCTCATCTTGTGGCACTGAATGAGCGACATGACAAACTGTGAGTCCATTGCTGTTATTTCTATGGTCTGAAGGAGGAGTGTTGCAGAAAGTTGATGCTCGACGTGGCGCCAAAAACGGAACACGCATCAAATACTCCTCTTCCTCCTTCTCTTCCTCTGTATTATTCTTTTCATCGTGTACGAGCTCCACATTAACAGGGGTTAAGGCTTCCCCTTCAGAAGGTGTGTTGTCGCTAGCTACATCGTCGAAAAGAATCTCTTCATAACTATTTTGCATCTTATGTGTGCCTGCCCTCCAAAGGCTGCTTCCCAGTGCAGGCAACGGAGGTGATGGGCAACAAAGCCGCTAAAGTGGTGGTAAAAAGAAGAGTGAAATGAATATATATATGCAAGTATATATCACCCGAAACAACCAGAAAGTGCTATATTTTACAGAAAAACTAACGTTAACGCAACCTCAAGAAAAATTTTACGTTTTTGTTTTTTTTCGTTCTGATTAGCATATATCCAAAAGGCATATTTGCTCCACCCGGTAATACACTTACAGCGCTAAATGATCTCATCGCAAAATTGGACGACACTGGCATCGGCATCTGAGTCTGTTTCATACAGGTCCCTCTTGTTGTTCACTTCATCCGAATCATTCTCAGCATCACAACACTCACCATTTCCCTGACTTTCCATATTCCTCCGTGCAACCATTGCTCCAGCCTCACAGCGTCTACGTTCCAGTTGTAAAACAAGTTTTGCATTGGGATCATGGAAGGGGACGTGATACCGGAACCCTAATGGAGTGAGCGTGCAACTACCGTCACGGATCACACAAAGACCCCGTTCCTGGCAGGCGAGAAGGGCATCGTAGACACTGGTAAATGAAGTTCTAGCTAATGTATCCTGTGGGAGTACACGCATGGCGGTGCGAACCTCAACCATAGGCAACGGGTTAGGGAAAACTTCGTTTCGTTTTAGTGAGTAATCGAAAAGATTCAGAATGGGGGTAACCCGCTTGTGGAAAGAAGCACCATTACTGAGTGCAGTATCAGCCGTCGCAACCTGCGTCAAAGAACTTTGTTTTTTTGCTTTATTATCGACATCATCCGTGTTTTCAACATCCTCAGCTGTTGATTTGACAAGTTGCATCACACTCTCCCAAAACGTCGGCTTTTCATTTCCAAATGTTGCATGTTCAGCATCCTCCACACTTTCACAACTTGGCACTCTCTCGACATTCGCACTTTTAGCGCCGATGGTACAGCCCACACCATCGGTGGGATGTATATCTCCTGGTACCTCACGGTTACCCGTTACGACATACTCCAACAACGCGTCCTGTGTCATGGTGGAAATATAATGGCGAAGTGTGTTCATTATGGTCATTACTCGCGCAGAACTGAGTTGAAGAGACTCAAGAAATGACGACATTCGAGATATGGCACCAAAATGGATCCTATACAGCCGTAAACGCTCCTTTTGTTCAACTTCTTTGGCATTTTTGGTTTTTACATTCATTTCGGTAAGAGTCATGAGAGCCTTTTGCATATTTTCTTGCGCTAGCAATCTCTCCCGAGTATGCCTTTCCTCCCTTTCCCGAAGCCGCCCCTCTCTGATATTTTGTATAAAGGCGTGCTCCCTCTCCCGTGATTCGTTACGTAATCTTAAGTTTTCCTCAAACTCCGCTGCCTTTTTGAGAATTTCCTCTGTTCTCTGTACAGACGCAAACAGCTGCACTCTCATTGCCTCTTCCTCACGTCTTTGCTGCTCCTCACGCCCCCGGCACCGTAACTCCATGGAACTCAATAAGCAACGCTGCATGTTTAAAAAAGCACTAAGTAACAGTTGATCATTCAATTCTCCCTCATCGATCGCCCTTTCGACAGCTGAAGCCAGCAGCGACGCGGCCAATTCATCTTCAGAGACAGCACAAACCAGCTCCATCATTTGTTCCTGACCAATAAAACTAAGAACAAGTCCAATTGATTGCGTAGGTGACGGGAAACCATTCACTACATAAAAATTTTCTAGCAGGGGTACACCGCCAAGCCAAACATTAAGAAGTGATTTGTAGACGCCTAGCGAAAACTGTTGCGAGGTGTAGCTCTCCGGAAGGCGCAGCGCCAGAAGTCCACAGCACTGAAGCTTGTGAGTAACTTGCACTGCCGCTATCAGCGCCGTGTTACTTTTGTGCCCTAATTTAGCGGTAACACTAGCTCCGTCGCGATTTTCAACACTCCCTTCACAAGGCACCCAGATGTATAAGGTTGACAAAAGTGCATGAAGAAAACACTCCCAAGTTGCAGTGGGGGGTCGTGCTCGTCCATCAAAACTGTTTTTTACGGCAAGAAGCAAACTTGCAATCGACTCAATTGCTTTTTTAATCATTTCGTACATAGACCCATTAGAGGATGGTGACAGCCATATAACGAGACAGAGGGCTTCCAAAATGAAGCCGCAGCGACAACATATGTCATCTTCTGCTCGCTCACAGTTTTGCTGATGGGATTGGCTCGTTTTGCCCTTCTCACTCCTTTTCTTCCCTCCAGAGGCACTCGGCTGTGCGCAGCTTATTGCTGCGGCAGGTGTTTGCTGTGAATCAATCAGCGTCAATAGTTTCTCCAGTAGTGCCATTGCATGTGTGGGCGACAGAATACCCGACTCAACTAAGTTTAACTCCCGAACAACGTCAATCTTATGTCTAAGCCGTATACACTGTGAAAGAATGGATAAAGGTTTCACAAACCGATCAGTTTTTTCCGCAGTCGATGGAACTATGAGCGATGCGTTCACGACAGCACACCACAATCGTGCCTCCAACTCAATAGAGCAAGCAGATAATGCATCTTCTCTCCACTTAGCTAGTACTCTGTACAAGAAAACATACACCAAAACGCTACCAAACGCATCTTCATTTCTTACAACACGATTCACGCAGTATCGTAGAAGGCGTTCGAGGCGCTCAGCTGCCCATGTTGTCAATGGATTCTCCAAGAACACCAATTCCGTCAAGAGGGACATTTTCTCACCATGTGTTTGTACAATGTCGATGAACACGTCCAACACTGGTACATCCAAACAAGGTATGAGTGCCATGGGGTGCAATGAGGGAATCAAGTGGTCGCCGTACACACCAAGGATTCGCGATGCCAACTCAGCATCACTTCCAACGACATGTTGGAACTTCTCGACACCATTCATCAATGATAAAAGCAGTTTTACACAATCTTGTGGAAGGACCACATCAAGTGCGGCGCGGATCATGACTTTAGGGACGAGAAAAGAAGACGTCTCGCGCTCGCCGTTCCCACTGCCCTGTGGTACTTCTTTTTTTGGTGTCCCCTTCACCTTCTCTGTGCGATTTCTTCGACCCTTTGTCTTTTCATTCCCAGTTTTGCACGCTGTCTGTGGTAAACTGAAGAAAAAGCACATCGAGTCCACATCCAGTGCTCCCGTCAGAGCGAACAACTTCAAAGTCAACGGCGAGTTTGGAAGAACCTCCTTTGCATCCTTTAATGTGGAATGAAGCGGATACGATGACAATCCGTGCACATAGCAAAGCCCCTCGAGCAACAGTTCCATCAACTGGGGACACGGTTGCCTTCCCTCTGAGCCACTCCTTAGCGACGCACAAAGAACGGGGAATATCATGTTGATCTCCTCACATTTATCAAGCGCAGACACACGACCTCTACGTTGAAGATGGTTCAGTAAACTAATTAAATTTTGCGCCATTGAGCGGCAACAGGGCGACGATGGGTTGGGAAAAGGTGGACGCCCAAGTGCATCATCCAGCTGCCGAACTGCCAAACACGCGTGTGTTTTAACCTCGTCCACCGTCAACCTGTCGAGTTCATCCGCATTGAAAACTTGCTGTGATGTCGCAAAATTCATCCCACAGTTACACGACCATACGTCCTACACCTGATATATATATATATATATATATATATATATATTACTTATATCAAAAGGGTAAAGATTAGTTTCTCACACATGAGTTTGTTAGCGCAGAAACTGCCAGATGGTAAAAAGGAAGGGGACAGAAATCTGTCCCACCGCTTCAACGGAGGGATGTAGAAAAGCTGAAAGTTACTGATACACACTTCCTCAAAAGCTCGTCGGTGAGGCAGAGAAATAATGTTTTCACGAAGAAACTTAACACGTTGAGTAAAAAAAAAATGTGATGAAAAGTGTTGATAGAGGTAGAAAGGGTGAAAAAAAGACGAGGAAGTAATGCCTTATTTATCCCACAGTAAGCTCACTTTCTCTCCCTTCTTTTAAAAAAAAGAAAATAAGTGAGAAGTGTCGAAAGGTTATAGGGAAGCGGAGTGAAAGTGTTCCTACGATGCTAGTTCTAGCAAGAAAGCGTAAGAGTAGCAGCCAGCCTCCACTGCTGGTAGCGTTGGGTAATCAATGGATGGCCCAAAGAAGCGAAGGAGTCGCGCTCTTAAACCATGCTCAGCGGTTACTCTGTTAAAAACGTTGAACATTTCACTCCGTGTGGCACGAACAACAGAAGCCGCCACACCACCTCCGGATGCCACATAATCATGCATTCCAAGCAATGCCACTTCCTGCGCTACGACTACAATAGAACCTTTGCCACAAACACCTCGAAACAACATGACCTTCAACAAATTTTGCCACTGCTCAGGTGAAGACAGTGTGTCGAAACGGTGCTCCAGAAAAACAACATCCTGCTGACGCATGCTTAGTTCTTCGATAGGTGAATTTGTCGTTTCACAAGTGTTGAAAACAGCACTTGCATGGTTTGCTACCAGGTTTTCACGCACTCGGTTAAGGAGTGACTCATCTGATTCCGCGAAAACAACACTTTTCGCCGTCATTACTGCTTGAAGTGCAGCAGCTCCACCACGATCGTTAACACACAAAACGCGCTTACCATGGCATAAATCCCTAAGTACGGCACGTATTCGACGATGGGCTGTGTTGATAAGCCAACGATTACTTGATGTGGTGGGATATTCATCTCTTGGCAACCACATGTTACTCGCGCCATTTTCCATGTATGTTTCGGGTAGAGTTATGGTTGGAGTAATAAGAGTTAGCTTTTCGTGATCCTTTAGGTGTGGAGTATCCAATAGTACCTCTTCGACTCCGTGCTGCCGCAGCAATTCGGTTACCGCAGGAACAATCCGTTCTGCACCCGCAGATGTTGCAACCACTCGCGCAAAGCTGGAAGAAAAGAGATCAACGTAAAGAGAGGGAACACCATCTGCATAACCATTCACGACGCGGTAGGCATTGGTGCTGCCGGTCCTTACATGACGGAAAACAGATTGTCGTCGCCCCCACGCCTCTTTAACGCGATTAACGAAAAAATCCTCACTAATCCTTGGTAGGTCCGTCACTACTTTAGGTGTATGGTGAAAAATATCAACACGCAGCAGCGCTGGTTCATAAAATGCCAGCGCTAGCAGCTTCCGGTGATCCGCATCTCTTAACTCCACAACACTTCCTGGTTCTATCTCACGTCGAGCAAAGTCAAGACTATGAGAATCGAAGGAGCTCAGCGGAATGGAAAGTTGTCGGCCACACGTGACTCGTCGCTGCTGTCCCACACGTAGTTGCAGTTGCGGAAACTTTTCTGCTGGTGTGAGTCTGTGGGTAAGCAATGGTGTAAACACCTTGGACCACATGGCAGCTGGAAGTTGTGTCCTCCTCCTATGTGTTAATGTTTCTTCCCTTATACTACCGCACAATATTTTTCCTTTATTGCACGGCTATATTCATCCGTTCATTCATTGTTCGTCCGATTAATTCACAAATGGCGGTCCCGGACACAAGAAAGATCAAAATATGTGGAGAAAAAAGAGGGGGACAGCAAGGATGTGACCATAAAAAGCAAGTTTGAAAAAGAAAATGACGTGCACACCGCAGAGTCCAATGATCAGTACACCTACAGGTACACCAAAAAAAAAAGTATAAGGAATAAAGGGATAATGATGAAAAAATAGAGAACTGTGTTGGAGCACTGACCGGAAAAACCGACCGTCCCCAATTAATGGCAAGAAATTGGTTTTTTTTGTCGCATAAGTACACGCAGGACAACTGCATCCACTAGTACACCGCCGCTTCACACATGTAGTGTCAAGCATCACTGCACGCGGGAAAATGAAGAGAAAATCATTCGATATCATTCGAAGTGGTCGTGCTCACCTCCTGCAACTTCACGAGAAAACAAATAACGCGATTCCCACATATAATCCTCATCCTCTTCTTCATCGGTGAGTTCATTGGCATTTGTGAAAGAATTACGGTGGCTACGAGGAAACATTCTCTTGCCTTTGTGTTCTCCATAGTCAAGTGTGAGTTCCTCGCCCACATTAATATCCCTTGCAGCCCGTACAACAACTGTAGCAGTTGGAAGCGACACACAAGCAGCACATGCAGGTGATGAGGCACTGTGATTTAACATGTCAACAATTGGTACGATGGCTGACGTTACCGTATCTGTCCTAACGTCATCCGTCCGTATCACCTTCAATTTAAGCACACGAGCACGCACAACGTAGATGGAAGTAAGAATGGCACTGTCCAATTCGGACGGATGGGCATCGTAAAATCTGTACTCCTCCTGAGGGGCATGTAATAATATGCAATCTCGCAGATTCCACGCGATCTGCTCGATGGTGGAGTGCACATTTGACCCACACCCACCTTCCGAAAAGTATGGTGCCTCCAAACCATAAGAAAGATACTCAGTTAAAGGAAGGGAGCTTACGTATAAATCCGCCTTGCGATCTTTTACAGGTCCTAAAGAAGGATTTCCAATACCGACACGAGTTTTGAGTTTCATGACGCTCTGCCAAAAGTACCGAAGCGCAATGGACACGGCAAGCGACGCCTCCACGGGGGAGAGTGTTAGGGTTACAACTTCATTTTCGTCTGTTGACACGGACGCGGTAAGTGAAACGCGGTCTTGAGGAAAATCGGGCGACAGTCGCCACAGCCACATCGTTGCCTCGGGGAAAAGTGTGGACCGGTTCCAGCGGCGTAAAGTGCGAGGGACACGAGACGCATGAGGGAAATAACAGTTACGAGAGGGAACAGAGAGCAACAAATCCCCTTTTCGAAAACAACGGCGCGCGAATAATCCACGGACGCTATCATGTCCCCGTCTCGCTTGTAACATAGGTGCCGCACGAGCCCCCAACATGTGAAGCAGCGTCATGCCGTAACTTGCGGTAAAAGGTCCTTCTGGTTGTGGTAGTTGGCACCAAAACAGCAGTAATGTAAGAAAGATACTAATAAATAATTGAACTTACACATAGGACAAGAGATGTAAAACGGAAAAGAATGAAAGATGAAGAACAATGTGCGGAATGTTCCTTGTATCATCATTTCATCGCTCATACTCGGTAAATATGTCAGATATACAGCACAACTACAATAGAACAAGAATTCAAAAAAGCAACAACTAACCCCACAAACCGACGTACTCTCTGTCAAGGGAACACTCTTTCGATATACTACAGTTGCTACATAATGAACAAATACAAAATAGAGGGAGGGAATTAGGTAGTATAGAATCAAATATTCACCGAAAGATGGTTCGTATCTCTCTTTTAAGTGAAATCAAATAGCTGCACGTGCAAGACATGGAGGAAAAGGCATACGGCACTCACGTGGACAGGCCTGCGATTGTGCAGTACGCTTGTGACACACTAAACGAACACAAAAAAAAACGTGCATACACACAGGGCAGAATGACTATTGATATCTGAACCATCTAAACGCTAATTGATCGACTTTTTTGTTTTCACGCATTCACTCACGGTTGAAACATACAGATAGTTCAATACGACGAAGCAATTTTTTAAAAAAACATTATAAGTAACACCAAGATTAGCGCTGCATGATACAACTGCTATTATTATTATTATTATTTATTACACTCAACCTCGAGTAACAGCTGGGGGAACGAATCCCTTGTTGGTGTTGAGTGTCTACAGGACGGAGTTTTTAACATTTGTTCAGTGTCCCTTACACGCAGTATAATACAATGAACAGGACTTTAATTCCCTTCCACTCTTTCCGTTATTGTGCCCACTCATGGCGCGAAGAAAAAAGGGTGAGGAAAAAGGAAGGAGGCACCTCGAAAAACGGATGGAAAAGGGTCGAAAAACATGTAAAATATCGCGAAAATGATGTTTGGAAGAAACATGTGAATCGCAGGAACAAACGCAAGAAAAAGAACCACAAGTACAAGTACCCCACAATAAGAGGGAAAGGTTTGTGAAAGGCAACGAAGCAAAAAAAAAAATTGCATATGGATATAAAAATACGTTCACAATTCACCTCCAACTAACGGTAAAAACAAAAAAAAGCCCTCACGAGCACCCCAACGTAAAGGATTGATTAACACTCGATTTTTTTTTTAAAAAAGCGCATAAATGAACGAAAAGGAAACACCTCTTTACCTCTTCATCTCGATATATCCATTGTTTTCGTACTTTACAAGTCTGACAGCGTGCTATCACCATTCCTTTGAGTGTCGAGCCGCCCTGACCTTAGCGGTAAAAAATTACAAACAACGCATCAACGCATTTATGTGTAGTGAGGAAAGAAAACCTTGACCCAAACATGAGGTTAACGAAAAGTAGTAGAACCCAGATAACAACTGTCCCACAGGTCCCACAAACGGGAAAGAAAAAGATATTTACGGTCTGGGCGGGTGCAGTGAGGGATCCATCTAAAGATGTACAAACTTTTTACAAATAATTACCATGAATCCCAGGTGCGCCATATCCCCTCATTGACAAAACGGAGGAGCCAGAAAAATTACCGCCGCTTCCGCCCGAGTCCGTTTTAGAGACATGAGTTGACGAAACGGAAGTTGCCTTCGTAGTGGTTGAGGATTCTTTCGGCTTCTCCGACTCGAAGTAACTATTCACTCTTACTGACGATTTAATCGAGGTTTCCCCAGGTGCAACTGACACAAGCGTACATCCGCTCCCCGACGGCGCAGTGGTGGGCTGATCGTTGGGAAAAGTACGAGAATAATCGCGAGACTGTACGGCACCACATACATCGAATTGTGTGTGAGAGGCGCTCGGTGGCAGAATAGCGCTATCGTGAGAGAATGCGGCGCTGTGGCAAGATCTGCTGCCAAATCCCATAAACGTTCCCTCATTGAGCACTATGGCTTGATGTCCAGGACGGACGTTTACATCAACCCTTTCGGAGATTCCAACTGCCCCTGAGAAATAAAGAGGTCGTAAATTTGGTCCTTGCGTGGGTTCAAGGCTATTGTCTAGTGAATCACCTTGTCGATACAGCGCACTTGTGTCCTTGTTTCCCAAGAGCATCACTGAGGTGTCGAAAGCAGATGATGCATCATCGTTTCCACTTAGTGTCAGTTGCTCTACTTTCAGGTTACCAGTATCACAACTTCTCTGCCGTAAAGAGCTATGGTATGGATCTGGTGTAGTGCTGCCACTCGCATTATTCCAAAGTACCTCGACACTGGGAAGACTATACACTTCTGCTGGCGATGCAAATGATACACAATTAAGTACCTTCGGCTCAGCAGTCGAGGTGTTTACAACATCACAGTGTCGATGGAAGTTGCAGCTACCTACGTTTCGTTGCCTAATCGAAGCCTCCAACTGCGCCACGCGCAACTGTGTCGCATGTAGCTCCTCCTGAAACTTTTTAATTATCATTTCTTGCTCCACCTGCTTTCTTTGCAGGGAAATGTTGATATCGTCAGGGGGAGGTGAACATGGCTGACTTGCCACAGGTAACGCTGCATTACCAGTGGAAGCTAACATGGCATTGTCATTCTTGTTTTGTTTATTGCAACGTTGCTCGTTTGTCACGAACTCACGCAAAAACGCCAAATCGTGCTTAATTTGTGACACCTCCGCCATCAGTGGGTCATTTGACGCCTCAATTGCAGCTGATGATTCTGGTGGTGATGCGGTGGCTTCTTCTGTTAATGGATAGTGTTGGACCCTACGGTGACGTTTTATCATGTGAGAATTTAAGGATGAGTTAGAGGGATAGCTGTTGCCACAATATAAACAAGTGTGTAGCTGCTCCGTTATTCGAGAATGACCCCTCCAGCGTTCGTGCGCGACCTTACGATTAGTTGGGGAAGGGTCTTGTCGTTTCACGCCGCTCATGGAAACAATCTCTCGCAGTTCCGCCAGTTCTGCAAACACCCGATCACTTTCCTCACGCATGTCACGAAGTTTTTCTTCAGCTCTTTTTGCCTCAGTTTCCAGCATTTGCTGGCGGTACGAAAGGTACTGAATGGTGCACTGCATCGTACGACTAACTCGCCTCACCAAGTGATATGCCCTTTTTGAGAAAAACCATTCCAGAGGGAGGTCAAGTTCCTGCCAGCCGATTTGTCGTATCATTGATTCTTTCATTGACGTCTGAGTTCCTTCCTCAGAGCTGTAAAGCGCAGGCCCATCCACAACGGAAAGAAATGCAATATCACATGGTGGCTGGTGCAACTTAAATTCAAAACCCATCGCCGCGAGTCTAAACCCAACCCTAACCCTAACCCCCCTCATCAGTTCATTAACAATGCAAATAAAGGGTAAATAAAAAGACACACATACACATAGACTTGAGAATAACTCACACGTGTAGAATACGAAGTAACAAGCAAAAAACAATTAACGGAGCGACCAATACAATTCGTCGGCGTGAGGGGGGGGAAGTCATGGCAATTACCAACTTATGTAGACCTCATGGGCAAAAAGTGTTTCGACCAATATATATGTATACTCTGTACTCTCAACGATAAAAGAGAATACGCATACGAATGCGCCCTCGTTCTGACAAACTCAACGATATCACCAAATTATAGTCGCACAAGGGTGTTGTTCTGTCTCCACCAGTAAAAACGGAAGGTGACATTATTCCTCAGGCAGCACTATCTTATTCCCATTTCACACTCACAGTGATGAGACCGAGTGAATGGGTGTACGGCTATTTCCTCCGAGGAAGGTAAAATAGTTAGGTATCTTTAAGAAATTATATAAAAAACCCTTGGGAAACACCAATAAAAAAAGCGCATCTCGGCATAACCAACTTTTTCTAATGTTCGGTGCTGTAGTACTTGTTGAGAAATTCTTTTAACACATCCTTTATTATAGTTCTGTCGCTTACCTTCTGCTGTGATCCGTAAATAGTTGATTTAGCGTTGACAGCACCGTGGCGTCGGCCATTCTTCGTTGCATCCTCATATTCCGCAAACATTCTGCCACCAATCTCCGTAACGTCCTCTATAAAGCGATCAGCAACTTCCCCAACCGTCTGCAGTAGCGTGACAGAAAATTGGAGACCAGATGGAAATTGCAAGCAGTTCAGAACCCAACCTCGGCTACGCAACTCTTCGTTTAAAACGAAAATGTCAATTATGTTACTTCCAAAGGCAAAAACACAAGCGGTTGGTTTCCCAATAATGTGTATGTAAGGCAGTTTGGATAACGCATCCGTGATCCTAATCCTCGTTTGTACAATCTTCCGGCAGCAGTCCA
Organism: Trypanosoma equiperdum; assembly: GCF_001457755.1. Taxonomy (NCBI): domain Eukaryota; phylum Euglenozoa; class Kinetoplastea; order Trypanosomatida; family Trypanosomatidae; genus Trypanosoma; species Trypanosoma equiperdum. Next base: position 41,911 of record NW_027124161.1, on the reverse strand, counting down.
CATAACCCTCCTCTCCGAGTCGTACCATTGATGCCCAGGCGCCAGCAATGACGCTTCCATTCTTTGAACCACAAACTGCTGGGGAACAGTACATGCCACCAGGCCAGTCCGCTACGCAACAGAACTGGTGGGACCGCAACTCCTGTGTTCTGTAGAGAACAGTCGATGTACCTTTGGGAGCAAAACCATACTTGTGTGTATCACAACTGATGGAAGTAACCCCGGGGAGGCGGAAGTCCACAACCGGTGCCGGTAACCCCGCCTTCGCCATGAATGGCACAATGAAACCACCCAAACAACAGTCAACATGAAGACCAACGTTGTGCCGGCATGCAATCTCTGACAACTCCTCTATGGGATCAATGACACCGTGAGGAAATGTTGGTGCCGATCCTACAATAGCGACTGTGTCATATCTGATGTACTTCTCCATTTCTTTCGCGTCAACCTGCTTCGTGATCGGATCGACAGGTATCTTTACAAGATTAATGCCAAAATATTCCGCACCCTTATCAAATGCTGGGTGTGCTGTGATGCCGACAATAACAGAAGGTCGCTCGATCCCCCGGCGAGCCCGTCCCCAATCACGATATGCCTTTAGAGCCATAACAATACTTTCCGTACCCCCCGATGTAACGGTACCACATGCGTCGGGAAGTAGGTGGCCGTTGAACATGTGAACGACCATCGACACCACCTCAGCCTCCATTTTACGCACAGCCCCAAAAACATCAGAATGCAGCGGGTTGCTCCACGCAAACATCTTAACAACACGGTTCAACAATTTAGTATGGGAATGCTCTCCATGATACACTGCGCCGCTTAGAGTGCCATCCTCAAAGGTTTTATCGAGATTTTGGTGAAACTCACTAACCAGGTTGATCACCTCCTCATCTGAAAAACCCTCCTTCGGTAGCCGTTTGGCTTTAAATTCTCCAGGTTTTGACGGCATCTTTATGCCTTCGGCACTTTTCTTTACTTCCTTCTTTATAATGGGCTCTACAAAGAACCTCACAACGCGCCACTTTGCGGCATGTAACCGCTTAATGATGCTGCCGTCACGTGCCACATAAATTAGGACTTTGGTTGCAAAGATAGCGCCGACGGTGAGACACACGATGTGTGACGGTCTTTTCCCCTGAAGACTCCTGTCCAAAAAGCATGACAGCGACATTTTTGTAAATGATGCTAAACTTTATGTGAATTATTCTTCACACGAGAAAGCGAAAAAAGTATTAAAAAGGCGTGAAAACAACAACTGAATGACAGCACAAAGAATGGGGAGAACTAATTTTTTTGCTAGCAGAACTAATCACATCCTTCGTGTTTCTACTCGTTAATCCCGCACCTCTCTTATTCATTTTCCCCTCTTCTCCTCCCCCCTTCCGCTTTTTTTATCGAGTCCACTCTATCTTCGTCTCAAAACAATGCAGCACATGAAATAACTCTATTTTTTAGACACGCACAACAAAAAGAAAAAAAATTGAAACAGAAAC
>NW_027124161.1:37799-40405 GCF_001457755.1 Trypanosoma equiperdum | reverse complement strand
AAAAAAAAAGGAAAGAGGAACGAAGCGCCGCCTCTTCGCCTCTCAGCGTCTTCTCTCTCCTTTTTTTTTACGCTGTGAATTAACCGGAAGATTCCCCGACATTTTTTCCACGCGTAAGAGCAAAGTTAAACACCAAGAGAAAAACTGACGGTACCTCATTGTCATTGTCATGGGGCACTAATAAGGCGGTAAATAATCATTTTTAAAAAAATGAAGTCAGCAGTATTTATTATGAAAGAGTGGGTCTTTATTTTTTTAAAATCCCATAAGCGGTGAAATTACAACCCAGAATTAGAGGTTAAAGAGGAATTGAACAAAAAGAAAAAAAAGTTGCTTCGGGCTACACAAGCGGCCAAACGCGTTCCTCAAGGCGCCAAGAAGGGGGTGTAGGAAAATGTCGAAAGAAAAAAAAAAAGAAGTGACTGCACAAAAAAAAACATGTACAGTGAGCCAAGTAGAGGCATTCAAACAGCAAAACGAAGCACAAACGTACGCACACACACACATTATATATATATATATGTGTGTGCATGTATGAATATGTGCTACGTGAAAGATTTTTATCTAGTTAAAAACAACGGAAAAGAAATCCGACGCAGAGAAGGTGAAAATAATAAACAAAAAAATTAAAAGCAAGAAAGTAAAGTTGTATGACACGCACATACGAATATAAAGAGACAAACCTACACAACATGGAAGAAACACTCACGAGTACCTGCCATCGTTTCGCATCACCCATTATTCCACGATCCTGTTCCTGCGTTTCGGCAACATTATTCCCAGTAACAAAAAAAAAATCTAACTAACACAACCCCTTCGCATAAACAAGTTTACAGTTTTTTTTCTTGTTTTAATTTATGTGGAAGAACGTTACAAAGCACTTTATTTAAATAACTACTCAGCACGACACAATCAAGGATTCCTTGGGGTAGAGGATGAAACAGGGAGATATTCGCGGATGAAGGCTAGTAACCAGATTTCCGTAGTACTTTCCATTTACATTAATGCCGAGTGAACCTTCATCTACGCTATATGTGAAGGTCAAAACGTCACCGATACAACACACAGGTAATTCCTTGAAGGATTGACCAATTCTACCAATGCCTCCATCAACAACACCGAGTTTTGTGGGTTTCCAGTAGAACCCTCCTGGAACAAGGGAAGTGTCTGTCCTTTCAACCACACCGACAAATGATTTGTCAAACCCCTTTCCGAGCTGGACACGCCACGTCACACGCCCACGCTCCTCAGGAAACAAGCGCGCAATTTCCTCCACAGTTTGTTCAGTACGGATACCAATTTGCTTTAAACTATCGGCTTCATTGGGCTGAGCAGTTACATGAACGACACTGTTCAACACCTTCAAGTCAATGCCTTCACGCTCCGTTAATGTGAAGCGTCTACCTGTTCGCAGTGGTATCATGCTACCGTCTTGTGCGCAAACATTCAACACTTTTCCCGATTGTGGTCGGGAATCGTCATCCACTTGTGAATGTGGAATACATCTCCTGAGGTTTGTGTCCCTTCTAATGCCGTTTTTGGAATGTTCTTCCGACCTCAAATCTAGAAATAATTTAAATTGAGGTAAACCAAAATCACCAACCTCAAAAAACTTAAAACCAAGCCCTTCTACATCCGGAGTTTCTTCACTGAGGTGGTACGAAAGATATGATCGATTCTCTAATATCTTATAATCTGAACAACCGCGTTTCATGTGTTGCAGTAGAACAACCGACTCATTAATAGCATTTGCTTTTGCCAACACCCTTCCCCTACATTGATTTAAGGAGGCATGGCCGGTATCGCACAACGACCCGAGGGCTTCAAGAAGCTCCTTTTCACGTTGTGACACCATCATCTGTAGTTGGCTAAAGCGTTCTTTTATTGATTTCTTAACCTCCTCTAAGGAGTCAAAGTATCTTGTCGTCACGACATTTAACTGATTCACCTTCTTTTCTAATCTCTCCTTCTTGTCTGTCATGAGGGTAATCTCACCGGGAGCTCTATTCCTAAATATGGCAGCCGCCTCTGGTACGCTAATGCTTTCATGACCGTTATGAGGGCCGGTGAGCAAACAATATGCGCAGCAAAGACTTTCACAAACCTTGCAGTAAAACTCTAATCGATACTCTTCATGGCCTTGAACGCCGCAGCATCTATAAAGCTTTCGTGTTTCTTGAGCGTCATCAAGTGGGAAAAATGTATGGTGGCGCTTCGTGGCGTTTTTGTGCACAGCAGTGTTGCAATCCATGCAATAAGCGCCTGCACATTCATCACATTGTATCACAGCAGCAACCTCTTGGCACCATTGGCAAACCGGTTGCTGGGCGAGGCCCTCAACTCTCGCCTTAACGTAAGCCCTAAGTTCATTGTCCACTAATTTCGGTAATGTTTCATTGTTAATGTGCTCCTGTTTGGTGCTACAAAGAAGGCAAATGAAATCTCTACCTTCCAAGCATTCCAACCTCCCTAGCACACAAGATGCGCAAAAGCTGTGTTTGCAGCTGAGCGTGACGGGATCGTGAAGAATTCCAAAACATATCCCGCAGGTAATAGTGACTGGTATCCCCGGAACCTCCGTCATCGTTGAAGAGGTACTGCCGCAA
>NW_027124161.1:37276-37768 GCF_001457755.1 Trypanosoma equiperdum | reverse complement strand
AAAAAAAAAAAGAAAGGAACCACAAACGGAACTCGCTTTTACCTCTAACGGGAGAATAATCTAGGGGGTTTAATCCAGTTTTTTTTTTTTCCCTCCTCAGGTGATGAAGAATTGAAGCGAACAACTTTTTAAAAAAGCAGTCAGTAGGGGAGAAGAATGAAAATAAAAGTGTGGCGAGTACTCAAACAAGCAGCGGACCATTCAACACACAGAGCGAGGGCAACCAGAAAGAGGGAGGGGGAAAGGGGAAAGGGAAGGTGGATGAGTTTAACGTGCTCAAAAGAAATAGGGGAGAAGAAAACACCCACAATTATGCCGCAAAAAACTTTCTTAACAAACACCACTGTGCTCCCCCCCCCAAAAAAAAAGACTCAAAAATATGGTCAATTTATGAATGACTCATGGTAGCGACAGAAGGTGTAGTGTGAAGAAAGCCAAGTGTCTCACACACAATATGCCGAGGGAGACATTTAAACGAAAAAGTGACCGTAC
>NW_027124161.1:24079-37266 GCF_001457755.1 Trypanosoma equiperdum | reverse complement strand
CCCCCCCCCCGCCATTTGCGTGTTTGCTTTTCTTTTTCCACGTACAAATTTGTAAGCGGCACATTTTTTTTAAAAAAATGGACAATTAATGTGGCTTGGAGACATGGCCCACACACACCTTTGCATTATTTTTTTTTGTTTCATTTCTTCCTCCGACTTGTCCATCTTCACACCTCCTATCCGGACTCAATTTCTCTTTATTCATTTTTCTAGGGGCCCTCCCACATTGTCCTCCACGTAAAAATATAAAGCCAGAGCACAAACAAAAAAATTCAAATGGTGCCACCACAAAATGATTGTTTCCCTTACAACGGCAAAAGCGTCAAAAAAAATCAATGAAAAAGTAAAAGGGAAGGAGTAGACTTCACAAGCACTTCATTTCGCTCCCCTCTCGCTCATTCTAACTTCAAACGGTACCTTCATCCTTCTTTCACACACACCTTTGCACGTCCCTTCTGTTCCGACCACAATAATACGCTCCGTAAAAACGTATTTAATTCCCCCTCTTTTCTCTATTCATGTCTTTCCGACCGCATCTAAGCTCAAATGACAATTAATTCACCCATCCTTCCTAACAAAAGAAACAATATTATTAATATCAATAAGAAGAGTCACACACACTCACACAACCAAAGTGTCCCCATTATCGGTTACGCTTTTGCAATGCAATCGCTCAACCAGAGGAACCAAAAGAGGGAAGGTAGTGGCAGTGACATCAATGTTATATATGACATGGAGATAAACGTAAACATATATGAATATCATATGTGAGTGAGGCATGAGCGTGTCTATTGAAGTCTTCCCCCAGGAAATTATTTGCTTTCAGCGCCTTACAGACATCAGCTTCCAATTACGGGGCACAAGTGCTAAGTATCCATGCCACGCCTTCCTCCAGTCCTGCTCCCGTTTTGGCGCTACAGCCTTGGATGTGCCACTTGCGGTCTCGGAAGTCATGCAAATGAAGGCATTCTGCGATCGCCTGAGCATCTTTTGCGGTTGCAAGATCTTGTTTATTCGCAAACACCAAAACCGGAGCACCTTCAATGCCCTTTAGAACATCCACAAATGCAGCGTGAGATTCTTCGAGTCGGCGGTGGTCAGAAGAATCCACCACGTACATAATGCAGTCCGTGTTGCTGTAGTAATCCTGCCAATAGTCTCGCAGCGCCCGCTGGCCACCGAGATCACATAACTTAGCCCGTTTATTCCCACGTGTGAGTGTTTTGATATTAAACCCTTGCGTTGGTCCCTCAGGTGCGGCGTGGGAAACTTTTCCCTCCACAGGCACCTCGTCTTCTCCCAATGCATTCAGTACGGTAGTCTTTCCAGCGTTGTCAAGTCCCACTATCAGTACACGCGGCTCATTATCACGTTTCGCACGGCTACGGATCCCCTTAAGCATTATCAAATAGATTACCCTTATTCCTCTTTCTTTTTTCTTCTTTTTTATTGTTACCTTGGTGCTCCTCACAGACACAAGCACACACACACACACACACACGCACAAAGACAGAGAGGCACAAACAAACAGTAAAACAGATACACAATTAAGCGGGACTACCTTTGAGAATACGATGCCCCCTGTAATGTTCTTTCTCCTTGTTCTCATCATCACATCTGTGAGTCTTCTTCACGCTGTGCAGAAGAAAGTGTTCGATCTTCACACAGTCAAAAATGCTTCACAAATATTAGTAACTGTAACGTTCGAATAGGAGATCAAACAATAAATACAAAAAAATTAAAAAATAAAAGAATGAAACACCAACACACGAAATACGGTAGAGAAGAAAAAAAACATAAAATCAAATTTAAAAAAGACGATAAAACACAAAAGTATTTTCCGGAAACCAGAGTAAACAAGTCGACAATTTTTTGCGACCAGTTAAGAGAAAAAGGTCATTATAATGTGATGTGCAGCTTCACTTTCCAAAAAAAAAAAAAGATCAGAATGCTGCAGGCATTTCTCCTTCGGATAGAAGCGCTTGTGTTCTGTAATGACACGCAAATGTCGGATGTACTGAATAATAAAGGAGCCAGTGATGCAAAAATATCCTCACTCCATTTAATATCCTCTTTGTCCTTGCGGGCAAAATCAGGAGGAAATGGAAGTACAATTGTTATAAAGCATTGAGTTACTCAAGAATTGCTGCTACACGACACACACAGTTTGTTCTTGAGACACGTTGGCAATAACTCAATGCTGGAAAGTGTTTGATCCCTTGCACCGATGGTATCAGTCAGCCACTGCTCCAACTCAGTGGAACGTCCCACAAGATCTGCTACCTCACGGTCGAGAACGGCTATTTGGCGGGCGTTTTGTGCCCCCAGTTCCTCCAAATCGCGTTGCTCCAATTCAAGTTGCTCTCTTAGTTGCGCAACTGCGGCAGCGTATTCCTCCTCCTCCTCGCATCTTTCTGTTGGTGGCCCGGGGACCACAACGGCGGGGTTCAGCGCCCCTGCACCCCGGATCATGCTGGCTTCGAGGGCTTTCTTAACATCCTTCTCGAGTCTCTCTTTCTCGCTGTGAAGTTTTACGATATCCTCCTTAAGAGCATTAATGCGTATCTGAAGGGAAGTTGCGGCATTATCGCTCTCCCACAATTTTTGTAAGTTATCTAACTCCTGCAAGTGGCACACCCACTCGGCAACTAGGGTTTCCGATTTACTCACCTGTTTCTGTACATGCTCAGTAAGCAAAGTCTCTTCCACCTCACTTTGACGAATAGTGTCCGCACCAGACATTAGTTGCAACTGAGCTTGACGCTGCTCTTCCAATAGATGATCGAGTTCCTTTTTCAGTTCAACCTCACGTGCCTCACTCAACACCCGCTGCTGTTCCAGCTGTTGGTGCTCCTCTGTGACAAACGACAGTCGTGTTTCGGCTTCCTTCCGTTTCATCATCACCACACGCCGGCGAGTTTCGACAGCATTGAGATGCTCCATCAGTGAAGCAACAGACGACTCCATAATTACAGTACAGCGAAATATATGTATATGTGTGTTGTTGGTTTCTTTCTGGTATGATATTCTCCTTCTTCTATAAACTGTTCTTTTTTCGTTCCGTATGTCAACCACGCCCCCCCCCTCACAACGTGAAAAAGAAACAAAATAGGGTAGAGGAAACAAAAAAAAATGAATTATGCGACAACGAAGACACTGTTTAGTGTCACACGTTCACTCATTATTACAAAGAGGATGCGAGGAGAAGGAAGAAAGCCACCAGTAAGTCACTTCCCACACACACTTATGGAAGCGAAAAATTTTAAAAAACATGTGAGTGGCCACAAGCACCACTATCAAACAAGGAATTAAGGGGATGCGCCCCGTGTATGTCTTTTGTACATAAACAGCACCAAACAATAATATTGAGTGCCCACAAAGACACAAACCATTTGCACCACGTGATACCAACAGAAACCAAGCACGAATAAGAATTTAGACCTACCCGCGGACACAAAAAACTCGGTGGCACATCACAAGAACAAAGAAATGAGGTATTTGTCAGCTCTACAACCCCTCCTCGAATACGCCGCGCTCTTGCTGGATCCACCGAGAAAGAAACACACCATCACACTGCTTTCTGGATGTGTCACCCCGCTGGGGACGAGAAGCGCTTCCCTCCACAGACAAATTCGTGCCGTCACTGTTGTTATCATCAGCATCACCGCCCTCCCCACCTGAAGCCGCAGACCCGCACCTTTCAACGCAACCAACGAACATGTGGTAAAGTGCCCATAGCGGCATGTCACATTGCTCTATAACCCGCGGTAGAAGTTCCTTGCTTATTTTCTTCGCCTCCTCCACGGTGTTATCAGGTTGTGTTACGGGAACCGTAACATCGAAGTAACACCCCATCAGCACTCCCCTCACGGTAATAAACACAAGTTGCCGCTCTAGCATGCACTGGGGTGCAAACACATCATCTACCACAAAAGAGAACTCCACGCCTTTCGCCAAGAGTGCCGTGATCAACGGTATCTCACGCAACTCCTCTTCAAGACATTTGGAAAAGAGATCTTTCGATAGAAGAACGTTGGCGTATTTTTTTGACGGGAAAATAGAATCTTCCTCAATGCAAACATCATAAAAGACCCCTGTTGAGATACACACCACGCCCCTCTGCGATATCTCCACTCTCGTTGGATACGGGCGTGGTGCGAACAAATAACTGTAGCCATCCAACCGCACACTCAAGTGCCCGTTAGCTAAGGAAGCCACATTTACAAGGACTTGATGTCTTTCATCTTTTCCCTGCAAGCAAACAGCACCAATGCGCACTGTATTGAAATTACCCGTAGCACCAAAACCTTGAGTTGATAAAGTGACTAAGACGTCCCCTTCGATTCCATCCAACGTGAAGGTACCCCGTCCTGTCAGCCGACGCTCAACATACTCCAACTGGAGCTCAAGAGAGAAGTACATGGGAATACCTTCCATCCAGCTCACATCAACACCTTTTTGCAATGACCCAACAAGTTTGTCGCTCAGTGTAACAAGACTTGCAAGCGGCATTTCAGACACTTCCATGGATAGCGACTCAAAATTCCGGTTTAGTGCAACACGCTGAAGGCGACAAACAAAACTACCGCAGGCTGGCACCACCAATGTACCACTCAAGTTAACAGTCGGTTGTAGGAAAGACTGTGGCTGGTGTCCTAGCACGGCGTTAAAGTTAATGCTTAAATCACTGATAAAGGCATCAGGAAAGACATCCCCGATATCATATCGCGCACTGGGTGACATTCCCGAGATCAAAATCTGTTCATCAGGGTAACCAATGCTGCCGGCCAACGTCAATTCAATAATGGGTTCCGTCCCCTCACCACTATCAAATTGCGTGTCATACGATACAAAGTTTATTCTCTTATGCTCCGTTACTGGCAATGCCATTTCCGATGGATCAACATTCGTAGCTTTCATACAAAGCTCAATCTCAAACACCATATATCCAATCACCAAACCTCGTAAGCCAAAGTTGATATCATTCCCTGGTAACGTGAACCGAACGGTTGCATTAGGGCTATCCATCGTTGGCGCAGAAAGAATTATTTCCGTTTTCGTATTTTCCAAAAACTGCAGGGTGTACAGCAGTAGCAGTTTGTCGAAAATGGGACATGGGCAAGTTGCGAGGGAGGTGCGGCGGATAAAATTCACGCCAGGAAACAGCTGCATTTGGTGGTTGAGGGGTAATGGAGAGCACCCAGGACACGTCAGTCGGTACCTCGGCGTGAACACTAACGTATTGAGTGTAAACGCAATGAGTACCGGTTGACCGGAGAACCCGACATGATAGAGTAGAGGTAGTCTAGGGAAGTGTTCAATGGCCAGCCAGTTGATTTCCTTGATTTCCACTAATACCATCACCGACGCAACGTGCTCATTTAATGCATTGATTTTTTTTGTAACCAGCAAGTCCGTGTTTCTCTGTACGTGCAGCGACATGCTCCACAAAATGATTACGAAAGCACGAGCATTATGGAATCCGTAAAAGCTCTCTGCTAGCGTACCACCCTCCACAATCTTTGGATAAAACCACGAAACGCTTTCCTTTTCGATGGAAAAATCACGAGACACCAACATTGGATTAGCAATTAACATGTTCAGCTTATCCACGCCACAGGAGTACCTTTCTGCTACCGCATGCAGTAAATACATGAAATCGTTTCCGGAGCGCCTTTCCGTGGATATGTACTTGTTGTCCGGAAGGTTCTTTGCCTTGGACGCATTCCTAAACACTTTACTCTGAAACGCAATATATTCTGATTTAAACCGCATGAAGTATTGGGCGATACGCCCATGGTGTTCAATGTCCTCAGGTTCACGGAGGCCACTAACAACGCTCCTTGCTTGATCGTAGCCTGCACGGCACTGTTGACAAAATTCGTCTTCATGGCTATAGGCAGCATTTTTCCACGTCTCGTACATGCTGTCACTGAGTGGACACCGTAAAAGGGATGATAATTTTGTCCTTGCGCCTTTCTCGAGTGACCAAAACACTTCAAAAAGCTCAAGAAATGACGCTTTGGGGATCCCCTTGAATCTCACTCGCCAGTATGATGTTGGAGTGTCTACAAAGAAGGACAATGAGTTTCCTTTTGGCGAGAAGGGTCTCTCCGCCACGGGGACGTAATCTACTCCATTGTTACTTGTCTCAACAACTATAACCAACACCTCTTCTTCCATCTCTATAGCTTTAACGATCTCCTCCTGTTGAGCAGTTGAAGCCTTACTGATTTTCTTCCCGGTTTTCTTGGGAGCTCGTGGAGAAGAAGCGGAAGTCACCTCCAATGCTGCTAATTTTTCTAATTCCGCCTCTGCGTCGGGATTGGTTTCAACACGGCCGTTGACAAACACCTGCTTGAAATGTGGAGATGTATCGCTGTCAAAAAACCATGAAACAGAGGCTTCCGTTTCCATCCCACGCGAACGCAATACAACAGTTTTTGCATTGTTATCAGACAAAAATATCGGCAACCGCACTTCATCGAATTTTTCTACTGCCATTTTCACATCGGGCGCCTTGGAGAAGTCGTAGCGAACGAATGCTTTACCGATAAAAGAATACCATTCAGCTTGGACATCGCACTCCTTTTTCCAACTTATAAAAGGCCCTGATTTAGAACTGAAACACGTTTCCTCCAGATTATCTTCTGCAAGAACGGGTCGAAGCCGCCAGTGCGACGACATTCCTCGTGGTTTCCACCCTTGGCGCACCTTCCGAGAATCTGCACTGTCATCGTTCCTCAGCGTAGCAACCGCTTGCCACGAGGAACCGTCAACAGAACGCTTTTCAACTACAAATGAAGAAAGTGGCGGCAACTCCGCCTCAACAGCAACTACCTCGGTACAATTTCCCCTCAGGTTCAGGTCCTTTCCACTTGAGCCGGCTGCAATATCTCCCTTTGAGTCCACATGGTGGTAAAGGGTTGGTTTTGGGGTGTCGAATCGTATGCTACATATTCTTAGCGGCGAAGTTCCCACACGCTGTGTGACCCGAAGTCGCCAATACTGACAACAATCGCTTACATCCCATGCTGCCTGCGCTAAGTTACCCCGAAGATTAAACGTTACCCCAACACCTCGCCACTCTACCGCATCGGAGCTACACTCAACCACGAACGCAGTGTAGGGACTTTTGTTTTCATGGCATATCATGCAGACACCAACAACTTGCGTGGCGTCTTGCTTGCTGTCAAGAACTATTGACGACCCAACTTCTGCCGGCACAACCACGTTTGCCACAGTATCACCGGAGGACCCCACTTCACACAGTACGAAGGGATCCAATAAACAGCTTAGATACAAAGAGTCCTCCAAATAAACGGACGGACCCGTATACTCGAAGAAAGTTAAGTTTTCGTATATCGTGCTTTGTTCCCGTGCCTCCAGTTCTACGCTCCAGAATCGACGGGGTCCCCTGGGATGCCATGCAGCTCTGAAATAGTGGTCATGACTGTGCCACGTGCCGCATACCTCCCACTGTTCACCATTTGAACTGCAGGATATGATCCACATCACAGGTCGCGGTTTTCCAACACAAATACATGAAAACTCCATGACGTCAGACGGTTCCCTTTCCCCATAGTCTACTATGAGGTGCTGTCTGACAACCTTAGTAGCCCCGCTCTCGTCGACGGGGTTTTCGAACGCAACTGTGACCTTATCATCAACGAATAGCGAAGACATGGGTCCATTCAATGTACCGCTGCAAGCAACTCTTACCGGCAAAACTCTGGAAGAAACCGAAGAAACTGTAAGAAGCAACATATGGAAATACAATACGGGATATTCGTGCCGACTGTCCACCTCCTCACATTCCAAACTGAAACGCCAGAACCTCCGTGAATGGTGTCCAACCCTCTCACTCCCCCAAATTGTCCGACACCGACTAGTTATTTGATGATGTCTTCCCACCGTTTGCCATAGAACACCATCATCGCTGCACTCCACCACCCAGTTATCGTCGCATGGTTCTGAGCTCTGCATAGTCACCCCAACCAACAGCTTTTGGTAATTTTTAAAGTCAAGATTGATGACACAGTCGTGCCGCCTTATTCCCCATCTCAAATACCACGTAACGGGGAAAAATACTTCTGATTGAGAGACAGGCTTAGCCTCCGTTAGGTTAGTTATCCCTTGTGTCTCCACGTCAAGCGCTGCCACAAGGTCCTCACAAAATGTATAAAAACGGGTTGGATATTTCGGGAACGAAGCGGCGCAGAGAATCTTTTTACCCTCAAAGGCAGGATGACGGAAATAGGTTGAGTTGCTCAACCTCATTGGTCCCTCCACAAGTTCCGATGTTACGATGTTCCAGCGAAGAACATGAGGGGACTTGATAACAAAGACCTCCTCCGGTTGGCTCCATATCTGGACAATATTCTCCACTTCCTCCATCTTCCATGGCAAATCTTTAAACATCGTCGCAGCGCTTTGAACACCACCACCCCCAGATGCGAATGCCCCCTTCTCAATGTCCCATAAAATAACATGACTTCCGCTAATGAACGCGACGATGTTGGGGGTCCTCACGTTGGGATAAAATGCCGCGTTAACCCCTCTCAGGAATGGTGCAGGCAGTGTATCAAATGCAGGATGGGCTGCTATCGGTACCGCACGATGGCCAACCACAACACCATTGGAACAATCTAATTCAACAAAGTGAGGGCCGCAGAACAACAGGCAGAAATCCCCATTTGGAAGAAGAGGAAGTATGCAATGCCGCTCGAACCAACCTGCACTTGTCGACGTTGTGAAAACGGCACCAGGTGTCAAACAGTTTAATATATCCCTTGCTGGCGAAAGGAGACAGGGTGCATCGATTGTCACCAACGTAGACTCCAATGGCGGTAGTGCAACGGTGGGATCGACAGGTATAGTTCCAACAACGTGCATTACCTCGTACAGAAGAAGACGCACAACGCCCGTGCCAACAGGCAGTTTGCTGACGAAGCGCACACGCCAAACGCACCCTACATGCGATACGCCCCAACAAACAGGTGTGATTGATGATGTAATAAAGAAATGTGCGTGTCTTACATACGCGATCCCGTCATCACTACTCTCGAGAAGGACTTCAACGGGCGCGACCTGAAGAACTCGGGGTTCTATGCACGACAGATTCAGTACAATCACGAGCGCGCCGAAGGCGCAGGGATTCATAGGATCGTACCGAACCTCGATAGTCTGGGAAGGTTCTCCCAACAAACTCTCCTCAGTTTGTACAAACACCGCACTTTCACACAGGAGCGGTGCGACCGTGGTAAAGTTATGGGGTAACACAACTGACAGAAGGTTTTCTGCGCACTCCGCACTCTGAGTAAGAGTACTTGTAACTGTACACTCCCTGTGAACGCTTCGATGAGCATCACATAAAATAACATCGTGAACACTGCACTCTGTTTCCAGCACCGTTCTACATATACTGCCAAGTGCTGTCATCGTATTTTGTCGAAACGCCATCGGCAGTCTCGACAAAACGGAAGAAGGAATGGTCTCAAACCGAACCTCGCACTTCGCGTCAGGGGAGTAAATGAAGTTTTTTACGGTTGCAACACGTCCACAGCGACCAATAAGCATCACCACCATCTCCTTCTCATGTGTAATGGAGCTCCCCTTTCCGTCACCGTTATTGTTGTTTGCACTGATCTTTGCCGTTGTCCCCACCAAACTCTCTTCCCTTGTAGACCTAATACTCCCCATGCTCGCCCAATTATTGTTATTATTATCCTCTTGCTCTTGGCTCTCTTCCGTTTCACCACTTTTCTCCCACATCAGCATCGTCGCCATTGGGCCGTGAGGAAACACTTTCGACAGTGACGGTCCGAATATGGTTTCACCTGCGTTACCCTTCCCATGATCCCCAACTCGCATCGGTCCTCCAACAAGGCACCTTTCCGTGATGTTGAACACAACGTATTCAAGCTGACAGAAGAAAAACACGAGCGGCGTGTTTGCCACCGGAACAGCGGCATTAATTCCTGAAAGAAACTTTTCTGGTAGCGATCGAAACTGTTTGTGACACCTCAATTTGAATAAACCACCACTACACCTCTGGCGGTAGCTATCCCACTCCAACCACTCCTCACCACAAAAAAAATATGCAGTTCGTGGGTTGACTGGGGAATTGAAGGCACAATCAAATCCACCCATAAAAGGAAAACTGTTCAGCCCCAACGTCTTGGACATGGGTTGTAAGGGAATATTCATGGAACGATTCTCCACGTTGAAACAACACACGTGGTCTTTGATAAAAAACAGAGCATATTCGGTCAAATTTCCATCCTTTGTGCAAAGACAAATGGAATGCCATGTTTCACCGATGAGTGATGGCGGAACAACCTCAGGTTCCTGTGCTAACGCCCGTGCAGTAATCCCTTTTTCCATTTGTGCTGACAAGGGAAGCACCAACCGACCTCCGTTGGGTTTAGAACGTCCCCCAGACTTCCTTTGCGATTCCGCCTCTTTCCTCATAAAGGACCACATACCCAACAAATCCTCATGAAATGGATCTTGTGTTATGATAGGGGCATCTTTCTTGCGGTTCGCCGGCCTGGACACACGCTTAGTCAAACGTTTTTTTTCCACACGATCTACGGGAAGAGACGAAGACAAGGTGAGCATAGTTGTAGACTCTGAGAGTAACCCCATAACTTGATTCCACTCAATATCACCGCTGCGTTCCCGGACATGTTCACGAGTCGCCGTCCCACTGCCCATCTGTAGACGTGCTGGATAGGGTGGAAGATTCACCAAATCATGTAGAAGCCGAGCAACCCATTCCACTGCGTTAG
The DNA here is from genome assembly GCF_001457755.1 of Trypanosoma equiperdum. Taxonomy (NCBI): domain Eukaryota; phylum Euglenozoa; class Kinetoplastea; order Trypanosomatida; family Trypanosomatidae; genus Trypanosoma; species Trypanosoma equiperdum. Next base: position 26,473 of record NW_027124161.1, on the reverse strand, counting down.
GACCAAGTACCTCGCTCAGGTAAAAGAGAACAAGGGAGCGAGTACTTTCAGTGAGACAAAGCTGTCGCAGCGTTCGCAGAAGTTTCCATTGACTTTGCGAAATATGGCACTCACCCGTGCGGTATGCAAAGAAAAGTAACGCAGGTGGAAACCGAATAGCTTCCGAGAAAACTCTCGAGCCTTCAAGCCCCCCACCGTCGGTTGACAGGCAAATATCGCTCATGTAGTTGAAAGCTTCATGGAGCACTTGACAGTTCTCCACTATGCCAATAACTTTCTTCGGAAGGTACCGCGAGGCGTGCAGTGAAATCTTCTCACCGTTGCTCAAAGCAAAGACATTGGAATCAACAAAAATACACGCGTCACTGGATACATAGAGGTTAAAAACACTGCGGGGCACGTAAAAGAATCCACGATTCCCCACATTCTCCCCGAAGTTGCTTTGGCAGATAACATAGATGGTGTTGTGTATGTTTGTCTGCCCAACGACCTTAAGGGTCGTGTGAAATGAACGACCCATGGGCGATTCATTTGGTATCACACCGTTCGGCAGTGCGAGCCACTCTACGCAAAAGCGCATGACGATAAGTATTGATCGCCGCATTTTACGAAACGCCCACAAAACAGCCCGTGTGTTGTCAAACAGGTTCGAGTGAGGGCCATCGACAATAAACAACCCTTGACGACGTCGCGAAAATGCAGCTCGAACCAAAGTCTCCATGTCAGCTACCTTACACCACTTTTCCCATAGATAATATAAGTCCCGTGTGGGTCTTTCTTTTCGACGGTTAAACGGTGCCGATTCCACAGGAAGGCAACCGACCATCAGCGCCACTTCACACGCATGCCGCAACTCCATTCCCAAAGAAGTGGGAGGTATCTTAGCTAAGAAACGGCCAACCGCATAGATCATATATGGATCAATAGCCACACCCTCGATATCCGTCATCGCGCTCGCAACAGTAAGTGCACAACAGGTGTCTTCCCCAGCCGCATCGTCAATGTAGGCAGAAGCGAAGTTGATAATAGAAAAATCGTCATTTGATAACTGGGTCAACGGAATATCCAGCGAGGATAAAAGACTTATGCCGGTCATACTGTTCGTAACCTGCACACCGCCATAGCTATACAACCCAAATCGTACAAGATGCTGCACGCACAGTTGAGAGCAAGGTTTGAACCTTTGGTGTTTTATCATTACTCTTGACAAGTGAAGAAGCGCCGACGGTCGCAGATAACAGTCCACCGTTACGTCATCATGGAGTTGAGATAAGAATCTATACGCACCATTGGACAAACATAGAGTGTGATTTCCACATACGCTACACGCATCCGCATCGTCATGGTTCTTCCTATGCATCTCCTCAGCGTCACTGCTGTCAGCTGACGAGCTGTCGAAACACCGTGTGGCTCCCGATGAGGCAGACGATAACGGGTTTACCACTTTCGTACTGCCCTCAGCGTTCAATTTTTCTGAATTTACGCGCTTTCTCTCCAGTCTAGCGACATTGTCTACCAGACAGCGCTGCAACGTTGTATTCCGAGGACAAGTGCCCTTAACACCGTGGAGGTGCTCGCTCAACACACTCTCAATCATGATCACGATATCATCGCTCAGTTTATTCTTGCATTCATAAGAGCATATGAATAACACACCATTGTTCGTATCACAGCATACGAGCAAGGTCCGAAACAAAACTCCCAGCGCAACCTCGCAGTAACTCTCTCCACGATTCATGAGTGCCTTCGAAAGCGCCAGGAGAATCTGTCCTTCAACCCTTTGGTCAGGGGAATAGATGACAGCCCTGTTGCAAACCAAACAACGGGAAGCCACTAACTTCATGTTCGCATTGGAAAAGCACTGCCGTTGTATAGACAGGTACTTGGGTGTGTCCTTGTCCAATAGGATTTCCGTCAAGCAATTGTTTTTTAATGCGAGGGCGAAGAGCTTACGTCCACTGCTCACACTCAATGGAACGTCACGTAGGTCAATCTTTTGCAATGTTTCGTGAAAACCAAGGTACTGCAACATTTGAGCGATATCTTCCGCAGTCAACTTACATCCTCTCATGGACAAACTCGCAACGGAAAGGCGCTGTAGTGTTGTGAGAATAGGGATGATACCGCGTTCACCCAAGTAGCCGTTATCAAAGTTGAAAACTGTCGACCCGGCTCGTAATTGCTTTACAAACGCGTTGTTTACATTTATTCCAATGCGCGCACACTCCGAACGGTAAAACCTCTCAGCTTCACTGACTGAATGGATCCGATTCGAAGTGGTTGAGCTTGAAGGCGAAGGTGGAGCTAAGGGATCCACTGTCTCCTCACTGGGGGACGCGGCCAAACACTTAGTGGCCCCTTTCAAGTTTTCTTCCCCTTGCATTAATGACTCTT
>NW_027124161.1:21168-24069 GCF_001457755.1 Trypanosoma equiperdum | reverse complement strand
TTTTTTCCTTCTTCCCCTTCTACTTCCTTCCTCCACTTTAAAAATAGATCTAACCTTTATATTAACCCTTCGGTGGTCTCTAAATGGTAAGGGACTGTGTGCACCTTGTTTTATTATTTTACCTTCTGTTTCAATTTATGTGGTCCTTTTCGGCAGCACGCGGCCGTGCAGACGTACGGACTTTAATATTTAGTTACCGACGTAAGTGAGCACGCGGAACCCCCGTCACAAAATAATGAGGAAATAATAAAAAGAAATTAACCAGGAGAATATAACATAAAACCCTCACTACCATGACAGTGCGACCCCTCTCCTCCTCCTGGTACGAGGAATAATTATGTTGAATTAGTAAATAGAGAGCGGCTCACAAAACAAATGCTTTTTCCTTCGTTCAATACCAACCTTCAAAAAAAAAGCGTGGCAATTAATTTACCCTTGCCAACTTCGCACACGACAATCACATTGCCTCTGGTGCCAACAGTTACACCTGATTGATGGATATGGTGCTGTCAAAGCTATTTTTCCTTTTTTATTCTTGCTTTTTATTTGCGTCTTCCCTTTCCCCAGCCTGAGAACCTATCGAGTGGTGTTTTAAGGTTCCGACTAGGCGCAGTTTATTATTCTCCTCTACGAAAGGGGAAGTGTTGCGGATTATATAAGCCGACACGCCAGCCTCCAACCCAGCAGAGACGATAGCCTCCAATAGTTCCTCGCCACATTCAGGAATCATAACGGAAAATGAAGAAAGGTACGCCCGCAAAAGTATTTGAAGGGGAAGCATTAGTAAAACACGTGTGGTGCAGCATTTTTTGGTCCCGAGATGGCGGCGACGGTACCATAGTTTTGCAAGTGTGAGCGCCACTGAGGGCATTTGCCACACGAAAAAGTCCAAATCCCACTCCGATGTAGACGAGAAGGCATAAACGGCGTACGATGCAAAGCGTCCCGGAGAAAAGAGGTCCAACGTTCGCAAAATCTCCGACCAGCCAGTGAGCGTGTAATCAAAAAGGAAACGTGGGGTTGTCACCGCAGCAAGGTACCGCACTGGGCAAATAATCACTGAAACACCAATTTCTAGTCCCTGGGAAGCCACATACGAAATCATTGACTGCTTCGACTGTGAAACAGAACCTCTACGGCGTAGCACATACTGCGAAAACAGGCCTCGTCCCGTGTAGTAAGTGACAGAATAAATAATGAGACGTAAAAAAGATCCAAAGACCAGCCGGAGTGTCTCTACACGCGAGTCGATAGTTGGTAGATGCTCCATAACATCTATGCACAAGACTAAAAATTGACACTGCCAAGTGGAATCCTTTTGTGTCTTCAAAACATCAAATAACAAGAAGAAAAGCAAAAAGCAATGAAATTGGAAATTGGAAATTGGAAGGGAAGTGCGGCAACAAACTTGTGCAACACACAAACTAAAAGAGATCAGCGTTGCAGTTCGTAAATCGGAATGAAAAGTAGACGAGAAATGAAGCAGCGTGCACATGCGCGGACAGAAGAAAATAAAAAATTATAATGGTCGAACGGGACACAGTTACAACAGAACAACACAGAACATGAAGTTTTTCGCACCGACAAGTATGAAAGAAAGAACTGAAATTTTCATGGGGCTTGTAAAGGTGGCACTTTATCCCGTGGAAGCCTGATAGTCGGCGAAACCAAAATGAAAGGTTTGGGAAGCGTACCCGCTACCGGGGAGAGAAACGAAAAGAATGTTTCGCCTACCTCCAGAAGAACAATAAACCCGGCAACATTTATATCGTTGACTGCTTCTAGGGAATCTGTCCAAGAAACAGCAGCTAAACTAAGAGGTTCAACGTCCTTCCAGGAAAGAGGTTCCAACTTTAAAGCGTGGATGAAGTGAACGTCCTTTACGTAACAAACGGCTCTGTAAGACAATAAAGGGGTACGTTTCGTCCCTTGAAAGTAACTTACAATTTGCTCTGCACGCCAGCTGTCGCGAACGTTACCCTTGCGCTTGAACACTCCCGTTTGCTTTGGGTATTTGAGAAAAATGATTTTCTCGTCGATCACTGCATTACGCAAGGTTTCTGTAAGTTTGTTACCTGAACCACAGACTACAACATGCGTGATACTGAACACGGAAAGTAGCTGAAAAAGGAGGTCAAGCCCCATGTCAGTTACCCACCCCATAGTATTCACAATAACGCCACCGGCAGCAAATTTTGGGGTGGCCAAACTAAAAGATATAATTCCCCGTGCCAACGATGCACATAGATCCAAATATCGTCCTCGAGTGGAAGCATTTACGGTTTTATCACCAAAGAAGGCCGTTAATGGCATCACCGTATTAAACCCCTCATCAATCGGTAAATAGTTATCAACAAACGCTGTTGCAACACTTCCTGGGCAGGTAATACCTTGTTGCCCAACATCCACGTCCACAAGGGCAACCCCATGAACCTGCGATGCGACTGCCATATTCGCAAGTGAGCGGCACAAACTACTCTTCCCGGTATTCACGTCACCAACTACGAGGACACGTGGGCCCCATGGCCCCTCCTTCAAAGAGTTTGATGACGTGCCTTCAGGATTGGTGTCGTTTAAAGACGGTACACCGCGTTTGCTGGCTTCATGGCGCGCGAAATCAAGCACAGCATGGATGTCATACACATCAGTACGAATATATGTTACCACACTGGTGAAATCCCCTCCCACGTGAAGTCGACACGCCACAGGAGATACCACTGGTATGCTACACATGGAAAAGTCGTAGCGGGTATTTTTTTTTAGAGGTGCACCAAAAATGGTCGCTGCTCCATCCGTAAGTACAACATACCCCGAACTACGAAAGCGGATTTTTAGTTCTTTGCGCTCCAAATTGAATTCTTCAGTGCGACAATTAGAAGACATGCCGCTGCTATTCACCAC
>NW_027124161.1:20654-21156 GCF_001457755.1 Trypanosoma equiperdum | reverse complement strand
ATAATAATAATAATAATAATCTATCTCCGGTCTCCCTTCAACCGTTTGTTTCTTCCCTCGTACTGTGCTGGTAATCGCGGTGCTTGTGTGTGTTACGGAAAAGGGGAGCGCGAAAGTAATCCAAAGTTATTCGATGTTTTCGAAAACGAAGCCCCTACCTTCACTTTGAACCGAAAGAGGAAAGCGAAACGACCCACGCACCATCATACCGAAGTGCCAATTGGGCCGAAAAGAGAAACATAAATACCCTCGCAACAACACGTGGAAATAAGTAGTGAAACCCATAAATGAGGGTATAAACGAGGACGAAACAACCAATTCATAGTCCAACACACACTGACGAGCGCAGCTTCAGGGGAAAAGTTTCAAATTCCCAGTAATGGGATTAACTTCACTCGAGGGAACAGGTCCAACAGCCACAACTACTAAATCCTCCTCAATATCTCTCACCGCACTTGGAGGATTCCCCACAGGAACACCAGGAGCATCACCACGGCTTCTG
>NW_027124161.1:19551-20634 GCF_001457755.1 Trypanosoma equiperdum | reverse complement strand
ACCAAGACACGTCGCAATGTTTCCACATCGGGACCTTTCAGTGCTATTTTTGCGCAACCAACCATGTTCCACCACAGATACCATCTTTTCCACTGTACGCATGCCCCATCACTTTGTATAGTTTGAGCGAGATTCATAGCTGCACCAGCTGCGTGCGTGGCCACCTCACTGGCAGGTGTCTTCTTACCGTCACAACGGATGACAAGAACCATTTTGAGACCAAGCTCCTCCATTCTCTCAAACCCGCTGCTTCCAGAAGAATATGAAGTCTCTTCCTCGTCTCCCTCGCTGGACTCGGCACTGTCACTGTTATCACTATGCAAACATTGCTCTTGAGATTCGTCAGCTGATTGCTGCCCCAGTTTAGATAAAGTAGCCGCACGTTCCCTTTTCAACAGTTCTTTCAACGCCTCGCTAGCACGATCGATCCGCGGAGGCAAAGGCTTCTGTTTTCTAGTTTTCATTTGCCACACCCCAAGTTGCGCGACAACCCCAGGGAGAATGAAACCGAGGAAGAAACCAGCTAAACAGGATAGCAAGGTTTGTATGCTGGTTCCTGTATCCCCCAACACGTTTCCCTCCAACATACACCACTTTAAACAAGCGAAAAAACCAAACAAGCAAGTGAAAAAGGAAGGGATACATATATATATATATATATATATATAGATAGATAGATATAGATATAGATATAGATATAGATGGACATAACGATTGTACAAGTGTTCATCTACAGTTTCAAATCAAGCATGTGGCTGAAGGCATGAGCACGCGTTTTAAGTGCTTATGCCCTCATGTGGCTGTGTAGTAGTGAATGTATAAAGGTTTGAATGAGAAGGTGTATATTAGTTCACAAAGGAACATGCGCCAAAAGAAATCAGGTAATATACTTCAATGCACGACCGCAATGCCTTGAAAAGCTAATGTGTTTATTCTACAGATATACATACGTCGCACCAGACCACAACACATGAACTCACATACACACTTCGTCCCTCTTTCGATCCGCTTAACACAATTTGCCGCACCCACAACAATACATATTAACATATATAAATATATTTATGCATATTTGTATATATG
>NW_027124161.1:11465-19537 GCF_001457755.1 Trypanosoma equiperdum | reverse complement strand
TTTTTTTCTTTTAAAAGTAGAAAGTGAAAGGAATGATTAGCAGGAGGAAAGTTGCTGCTACCAACCACGTAACGCTGACTGTGTTTATGTGTGAAACCGCACACCAGATGAGCTGGGTAGCATAGTAGGCCGCAAAAAAAAAAAAATGGTGATTGTAAAAAAAAAAAAAGGTAAACAAAGCGATTGATAAACGATGGACAAGGTAAGCGAGGGAAAGAATGCCACAAACAAAACAACAGAGAAAACGAAGGGAAAAAACATGAATGTTCAGAAATAAACAAACTAAACGCTTTAGAGAACGCATCGGGTTGACGCTGGCAAATGCAGCCAGAAGAGATATACATCGTGGGCTATATATCTGCATTCACATGCTTGTTTGCTTGCTCGCGCTCGCCAGTGCGAACTCTGTTTTTTTTCCCCCTTCTCCCTCCATGTGGCATAACGGTAAAATACAATTCTTCTGCTTTCTTTTTGCGGCTCCTTTGTGGATGAAACCCGGGGAACACGCAGCGTATCGTCCACCGCCCCTTTTCCGACATACCGGTATCTCACCGTTGTCGATATGCATTATCCAATAGCATAAACAAACCAAATTATTTCTCTCTCTCTCTCTCTCTTAAGAAAACAAAAAGTAAGGAGTCAGAACGATGACTGTTCTCGCTCATTAACCCCAACACAATAACTGTTCTATAAATAAGCATAACAAAAAAGGTAAGCACTGAAACTTCCGTCCCAGGGAGGGTGTGGTCGTAATTCCCTGAACTTCATAACACCGGCCAAAAATGAAACAAACTTGTTCACACAACACCTTACCCAATGTGCCTTATAAAGTAAAAAACGACAACGTACCGTATGAAAATAGACACAGATACACGTACGCATATGTACCTTAAGACACGCGGGTCCGGACAGTGCCGCCACAACTTCGCGTCCGGCGAGAGTTGCTGACACGACCAGGTGCGTTCGCGGAGATTCTTTCAAACCCGTTGAGTCTCGAGTCGCCCATTTGAGTGGGTTTGTTGGATCTTGCCGTTTGCGCAGGTGTGGGAACGAACGTTCGCCGCCCCGAGGCTGCTTTCTTGAGATTTATCGCAGGAGGTTTGCATGCGGGTGCTGCACGCGGCGTTGCAACAGGCCTGACGGGACGAAGAAAGGATGGACGTTCCCTCGCAGATGTTGCAGTAGCGAAAGTCCTTACCGATTGCGTCACTGACGACTCCACTCGCTTGTTGGCGCCATTCGTATTGTGGCTAGTTACAGTATTGACGGCGGTATTGCTAAGCTGATGTCCCCGTTGCCTCGGTTTATTTGGTGAAACATTGTTTATAACACTAGCGATTCGCGAAGCTGAATGGGGTGCCTGCTTTTGTGAAGGGGGTAAATCCTTGGGGAACGTTGGGGACGAAAAGCGCGGAACGACCTGCCTTGTCCGCGGAGACGAACACTTCGCTAATGGCGGTGTCGCTTCAATAAACGACGGTACAGCGGCTGGACCACCATTTCCCGCAGAGCCGCGCACCGCTTTCAGCGTTGCCTTTTCACCTGCGCTTGTAGACGCAGCGGGGTAGCGGCTCGAAAGTAACGGTTGCGAACCCGACGATGGTGACCTTACCCCATTAGATGATTTCCACCGTCGCGCAAGACCAAAAGAAGACCGCAAAAGCATAGAATAGAGTGCGTCACGGTGAATTTTGCTAGCAACGTCCTCGTTTCGGCGATTCTCAGCATCACGCTGTGAAGCAGTGTCAATCAACTCCGCTAGCCTTGTCAAAACGCAAAGTTTGTTCTCTTGCATCTCTGGTGACTGCCATCCTCTTCCGGGAGTTGGGGAAATTTTAGTAAGTGCCTCACTTGCCGTAACAGAGTTCCCAAAATCTGGAAAGTACATGGGCCTCTCCGAGTCCTCGAGGTCCTGGTCGTTCGCGCGCCGAGCTGAAGACACGCTTACACTCAATCCCTCCACGCTCTTTCCACTACTGCTGCTTCTGAGACCGCTCCCACTGGCGGAAACCACCTTTTGCTTCCGACTGTTATGAATAATCCGCTGCTCTCTCCGTAGACTTTGCTGATGCTTGGAAACCAAATCAACTAAGTGGGTGGGCGCATCTGTACTCTCCACATGGGGAGACGGCTCCTCCTCAGCCGCCAACGGAGAACTGCAAACTGAAGAGTTATAAATTTGGGAATTAACAACCAACGCACGACTTCTGCACCACACGCCTGTCGCCAGACCTAACCTAATGCGTTCAATAGTATCGTTTATCCGAGACTCCAGTACATCTTCCCGCAAAACAGTACCATCGGCCTCACACAATACATTTAACTTTGAGAAGGTTGAATGAAGCAACCATTCCAAGTCACTGACCACTTCTTCAGGTTGACGTTGCTCACCGCTGTGTGGCGCCAGTAACCAATCCCCAATAACCCACCGAGACCTATGGTTAGTTTCCGCCGCACCTGTTCGAACGTTTAGTTGCCTAAGAATTGAACTAAAACTCAAGTTACAATGAGGTGGCAACTGCATACATACAGATCCGTACTCCTCTACGCAGCTGAGAATATCCTCAAAGTCAGCCTCCTCAATGAGTCGCCAGCCGGAACGTATGACATCTCCTAAAGATAAACCGGTGAAAGCTGAAAGAGACACGACAAAGCGCTCTCCACTGGATGGCAACTGACGCACGTACGCGTCGACAGGAAGAGCTATTGACAGCGGTAAATCGCGTCGATGTGAGGCTGACACCAATGCTTCCAGCCTCTCCTGTTGTGCAAGCAGAAACGCATCGTTAGCATTTGTGTCTTCCTCTGTTCGTGCACCTCGGTCCGTGGATGACGGCGCAATCTTTCTTGGTTCTTTCTGTGCCAGTGGAAGGCAGCGCAGCTCGTACATGCATTTAGTGTATTTATCTTTCGCACAGTAACGTGGTCCGTTTGCACTCTCCGCCGCGTCACTAATGCAGTTGCAGATGGTGAACATGGGGAAAAGCTCCGCAGTGTTTACCGACGGTGAGAGTAGCGAAAACGATGCTACTTCGGGCTCCTGCATGCTACCAGCGTATGGGAACTAGAGAATAACGATAACTGCTTAAAGAACACCCTTCCGCTACGCTTTCCAAAAGTGGCGATTGAACCACTTCCGGCACTAACTTTGAGTGGGTAAACAAGGAAATACACCACCTATAGATTTCTTTTTTAAAAAAAAGGAGCGGGAACAGGTTTGAATAGTAGTAACAGCCGAATAGGCATAAGAGACATTAAGAAATAGAAAGACAATATCACGGAAATGAGTTCAAGCTGATGTAAAGAGGATTCCGGCAAAAACTCTTATTGCAGAGCGCCTCCGATGAGCCCGTTGGCAGCTGCTATGCCGCATTTTCTCCAGTGCGCACCTTTTCTACTAATCCTTTAGTGGATTCTAGCTGCCGAAAAGTGAGTCTGGGGGTCATGCGACCGCCGCTGAGGGAGTTCACCGCCACCGCTTGCACTTAAAAAGGAGGAAAGGAAGAATCCCTTAAATCTTTCACCAACCCACCAAAGAAGCAACTGACGAAGTAAGGAAGTGGAAAGAGCAACGACCAAACTTAAAACTAAGAGACAAATATATATATAAATATATACTTGAATAAATCTTTAACCCTCAGTAACAACAAAGACAAACAAAACAGCTTTATTCAAGAAATTAAAGAGAGATCAAAAAGAAAGTCAAATACGGAGCATGAAACACAAAAAAGATATTATTAGTAAGCAGAGCAGCGGTAGTGTAAGAGAAAAAGTAAAGATAAGGCAAATGATAATGTGTGCAAAGCGAAACGAACACCAACGCATACAAAACAAACAGAAAAAGAAAAAAAAACATACACAAAAGTGTGAAAAAAAAACATGGAAGGTAAACACGTTCTTTGGCTATGAAGTAATAAAATTTACAGCTTTGACGCCTCCAGTGGCCATCCAAGGATGAACTTCATCACAAAAATTACGGAAGCTGAATATAGTTAACGACACCAAAAAGTATATTGTATTAATCGCGCATGACAAGCGAAGGGATGAATTGTTTTTGTTTTTCTCTCATTTTTTTCGTTCCTACCCTCCTTTTGATCCCAATCACCTTTAAGTAAGTAAATGTGAGGTGTCCTTCACTTCCCTGTTTGGTTCACAAATGTGGAGCAACATCCCATGAAGGAATCGACAAGTCTTCGTTAGCACCGATATCTCTTAAGGCGACAAGTTTAACAGACGAACTTGTCTCATCGACGACTACTTTACAGTTTGCTTCATTGAGTGATACACGGCGCACCGCACCAAGCAGTTGGGGAAGATAATACAAGACCGAGCCGTTTTCGCAGTTTGAACCCTTTACCCCAACCGCAAAAACCGAGACGTATTCGTATAGCGCGTAAAACAAGTGAAGCGAGAACATCTCTTTTTCGTCTTTTGTAAAGAAGGTAGTTAGGTTATCATACACCATATACACTTTCTTATTTATGTTGCCTTGTGGATCCGCGTTAACCAATGGAAAGACACCAAGCTGCTGCAAAGCTGATTGCAAAGGTAAAACCCCATCGTTTCCCGACACACGTGGTTCGGAGAAACCTTCGTAGGAAGATACTGAATCTTGTTGCTCATCTTCACGCGAATTGTCCTGCTGGGCGCGTAGTCGTCCGTACGTGACGTAGACCATAAGGAACAACCGCGTTGCCATATACGTCAAATCAAACAATGTGCGTTTCTCCCCAGGGGCAGAGTTGACACCAATAAGATCACGTGCCCGGTCAACAGCAGCGCGGTGACGCCCGTATTCTATGCTAAAGAAAAGCGACGAGCGTTGACGGCATTCCTCGCTACAGAAGAGTGCTATGCGCTTACCCGGAAGAGGTGAACACTCCGCGGACACGGGCGTCAGACTAGAGGCAGGTTTGAGGCACACGCAACATCTATCAGACGGCTCTGACCAAGGGGACTCCATGGCGAGAATTATGCTGGCCTCAGCATAAACAATTTCCGATGCTCGGAAATAGCGACGGGCGACAAGTTGCTTCCTATACTGTCCATCAATGTAGAGTCCCAAACTGTCGACTGGCAGAGTTCCTTGGAGGGAAAGCATGAACGAATTCAGTTCCTCTACTGCGTGCAGCTCTTGCGAGTTCGGAAGCATCCGCAACGCGCACTTGACGTTGTCACATGCTTCCTTAAACTTTCCCATTCCACTTAAAGCACGTGCAGCACAGAGATACCCCTTTACCCAAAGTGGTTCAAGGGCTATAATCCGCTGAGCATCCGCCATCGCCTCTTCGTAGCGTCCAAGAGACACTTTGGCGCGGGAACGTAGAATCAATGAGCTCACCGTGACACTAGACTCATTCTCAAAGGTCTCTAAAAGGTGCAGTGCTTCTTCACCCCTTCCGCCGACGATATGATCCCGTATCTCCACTAACCGCGGAGATTGTACCTCTAAAATGTATAGAGACTCGTAATACTGACTGACACAGCGAAGCACTTCACAATTATTAGGACCATCTTGACAGCATCCAGGTTGGCTGGCAAAGTTTCCAAAAACCCGCAACAGTGGACCTGATCTGCTACTATAACTTCCAGATTCCTCATACGCCTCTATAGGCTCAGTCGATAGACATATCCGTGGGAACGTCAGAGCATAGTCCAACTCGGCGTGATCATTGCGAAAAGCGACGAGTGTCATTTTACCGGAGTGCCGGACCACTGTCCCTCGTGACCTGCCATTACAAACAACGCGGTGTGACTCGCTCCAGTATTCCCGCAACAAATGGCAGACATCGTACTCATCCACAATCCACACAGAGGACCCTGCAGGAAGGGATTCCACTGGAAGTCGGGGAAGTTTCGGCCTCTTTCTGCGGCTAAACGTGAAGGCTGATTCGGGAATATAAAGTTGCGTTTTATCATCCCACTCCTCCTCACGCCCCTCATCATTATCCGCATGCTTGCCATCCAATTTTTCCCCTGTGCCGTTCATAATCTCCTCAATTGAAAAATTTTCCTTCACGGTACCCCAAACAGATTCGTCAAATGAGGTTTCAGCAGCCGCAGTCAATTTTTCATCACCAACGTTAAGTAGTGAAAAGGGCTGCAAATCGGCCTCTTCCTCATCAATCGCTTCTTCCAAGTCAGGACACCCAGTGTGGGACATCACCAATGGTGGAGTAAATACACACAAACACAACACACACACACACAAGCAGTGGGTCCCTTTTCCAACCCAACGTAAATTAGTACCTAAAACGAAATAAAATAATAACCACTTTTATCTATTTTTATCTTTTTTTTCCGTTTTAAAGATAAATATATTTGTATGTATATATGCGTTAAATAAATGTGTAAAGAAAGAAAAAAAAAGGTAAAAAAGAAAACGGGGTAGATAGAGAGGTGACCTCCAACTCCTACCCTTGATACCTCACTGTTAAACACCCGTCCTTCTTTCCCACGTCCTTAAGAATACCTCCACTACCAAAAGAAGATGTTTTCCACCACAAGAGGTACCTTAAGTGAGACCTTCGGGAACGGCGAGTCACCTTTGCCTATCAATGAATGTCCCCTAACACTACGTTAAAGAGAGAATAGAAACAATCAAAGCAGCAGAAGAAACAAAATATGACAGAGCATTCCTAACATGACAATAGCAACACAGTAAAACAATAAGAGCAATGGTTCCAAATTAATAATTGTATGGAAACAGCAATTTGGAAAACTCACAAACCTCTAACAACACGCAGTCACCTAACCACCAGCCACAATGCTGAAATGATCTTTCGGCGGCTGCACAGTCCTAAAGTGTCTCCCCGGTTTGACTGGTACAACAGGGTCCGACTCAACCTTTCCCTCGCTGGCGGCAATCAAAACAATCGCCGCAGCGACAACAGAAGTTTCCACCACTTTTCGATGACGCATGTACGTTTCCATCAATTCCTCCCGCTTTTCCTCCAGAGATTCATAGAACCATGTACGATTGCGATGGTGCTTCCCCCACGCAAATGCACGCTGGTACATGAAGTAGATACTTACTAGTGCTAAAACCAAATACAAGCGCAAAAACGTCGGACTTCGAGACGGTAGGTCACCGCTATCACTCAAACGGTCGACTCCACGTTGAAACACTGTCTTTGCGTTGTCTTCTTTCTCGAGGTCCAACGACCGCCTTCGTAACTCCTCCGTCATCTCTGATTTCGCAGAGAAAGAAGCGTAGCGCGGCTGTTGTGCGCGCACTAATGGCCTGTCGAGCTCTACCCACTTGCCATCATCACGGTTTTGGTAAATATACTTCCCAGTAGGTGTCACACGCTCAGTAGAGGGATCAAGAGCGCTTAACTTGGCACATTCTTCTTCTGACAAGGTGGCACTCACATGTTCTTCCGATTGTTGTAACTGTTCAGTGGAGATGGGACTCGGCCAACGCGTCTCAGCATTAGGTTTTTGGCCAACTAACTTCGAGCGCAGCTGCTCATACGCTCCCTCTTTTAGTAAGAAATTATAAGCCTTATTTATTCGCTCCATTTTTTCACTGTCACCAGTTCCTGAGTCTGGATGGTGAAGTCGAGCCAACTCTCGATAACGCATCTTCACCTCCGCCTTCGTAGCTGTGCGGGCAAGACCCAAAACCGCAAAAGGGTCTTTTGAAAGCAAAAAAAACGACGAGCGCATACTATCAAATACGAAGGCACTCACCGCGAGCACAACACAAGCGGTCACAAAGCAACCCTAAGAGTGTACTTTCAATACAATCAAAAAGTAATATTGTGCTTTCAGCTGGAGTACAGCGGAAACACACTATAGAAAGAAAACAATAATAATAAGAGTAATTTCTTTTTTAAAGAATTGTTTCACGGGGGAAACCAATAATAGTAAAATATAAACAAATTTAAAAATCTTATAAAATTACTTATCAAAACCCCTTCAAACACTTTTAAAAAAGTCAATATCATTATATATTTGCCTAAAATTATAATAGCGAAAAAAAACGCTCAAAGTACAATAATAAAAAACCTTAAAACACAAATATTATGCCGTCAATTCGACCGACCGGCACAATCATTGAAGAAAAA
>NW_027124161.1:8929-11455 GCF_001457755.1 Trypanosoma equiperdum | reverse complement strand
GCGTCATTGAAGTACGCGGGGCACGTCACCACAGCGTTAGATACTTTGCGTCCCAGGAAGTTTTCTGCCGTTTCCTTCATCTTCTCAAGTACGAATGCACCAACTTGTGAAGGTGAGTATTGCTTCCCATTCCCATCTTGCACCCACGCATCACCATTATTGCTCCGAATAATCTTGTAGGGCACATTCTTGATGTCGTGTTGGATGTGCTCATCATCGAAGCGACGACCAATCAGCCGTTTCACCGCGAAGAATGTCGACTGTGGGTTCGTAATCGCCTGACGTTTCGCTGCAAGGCCAACAAGTTTTTCCTGTCCTTTGAACGCAACCACAGACGGTGTCGTCCTGAAACCCTCTGTATTCTCAAGTACGCGTGGCCGGTCACCTTCCATTACTGCAACACAACTGTATGTCGTACCCAAATCAATACCAATCACGTCACCAGTTACCTTCGATGACTGCCACCGCGCAAACGGGGCAGACGCCAGGCACATGGGTGCGCATACACGGCGGGCCAACATTTTATTACTTCACAAACTACTTCTTACCTTAGAAATACTTTACCTCCGAGAAAATATCTAAGAAGTATGCATGTCATATGATATAGAATAAAAAGGAATATCTCATATATTGAAATCAATGAATCTCTTCTATAATTGAAGACGTTACAACTGCGTTTCAGATATGAGTGTATATGTAATAATAAAATTCGTAGTGATGTAATAATAATGTTGTATGGATCGGCTCCCTTCACGCTCAAAAATCACCAGGTACAGTTGAACTTTGTCGCAGCACCCAACAACAATCAACAAGGATTCGTTTATAACCCTCCAGTTTTCGTTCCTCAATTGTGCAGATAAACATATAGTGAAACGATAAAACTGAAGCACCCCACACTTCACTAGAAGAAATGAGGACAATAACTTAATAATACCCCATTATCCAAATTCGTTGCACCATTTATCAAGTAG
Organism: Trypanosoma equiperdum; assembly: GCF_001457755.1. Lineage (NCBI taxonomy): Eukaryota > Euglenozoa > Kinetoplastea > Trypanosomatida > Trypanosomatidae > Trypanosoma > Trypanosoma equiperdum. Next base: position 10,484 of record NW_027124161.1, on the reverse strand, counting down.
ATCACAAGCCGGTCAAATTAAAGAAACAAAAAAAGCAATAAAACATAATAGTAATGATAATAATACTCCTTGATAGTAAAAAACGTTAAAAAATCAGTTAGAAAAAAATCAGTAATGCATCCACCAACATTTCACTTACTCCTTCTTTTCACCAGATGCCTGCTGCTGTTGTTGCTCACCCTGACCTTCTGTGCTGCTGCTACCAGAGCTACCGCTGTTCGCTGCTGCCGCCTGTTGGTACTCCGTGCGACCACATTCCATCACTGCCTTTTGCAGTTTGTCAGTAGAAGCCGACAGTTCATCCTTCGTCACATTTGGATTCTCCATCACCTTGCGAAGTTCAGCCAAAAGGGTACGCACATTCTCCTTCTCAGCGTCCGTCACGTACTTCCATTCCGTCAGTTGTCGCTCAGCAGTGTTAGCCTGAGTCTCAGCATTGTTACGCACTTCCACAAGCTCCCGCTTCACACGGTCAGCTTCAGCGTGCATCTCAGAGTCGCGGATCATGTTCTCGATCTGCTCCTTCGTCAACCCACCATGAGCAGTAATGGTGATGTTCTGTGTTTTCCCAGTTGCCTTGTCCTTCGCAGTTACGTGGCAAATACCATTAGCATCAATGTCAAATGTCACCTCAATTTGTGGTACACCGCGTGGTGCAGGAGGAATTCCAACGAGGTCAAACTGACCCATCATTTGGTTGTCAGATGCCATTTCTCGTTCCCCTTGGAACACTTTGATTCCGACCTGTGTTTGGTTGTCCGCAGCAGTTGAGAAGGTTTGACTCTTCTTCGTCGGGATTGTTGTGTTCTTGGGAATCATACGTGTGAAGACACCACCAAGTGTTTCGATTCCAAGTGATAGTGGTGTAACGTCAAGCAATACAAGACCCTTCACATCACCACGGAGAACACCACCAAGTGTTGCAGCACCCAGTGCAACGGCCTCGTCAGGGTTCACACCACGGAACGGTTCGCGACCGAAGAACTGCTTCACAGCCTCCACAACCTTTGGCATACGCGTCATACCACCAACAAGCACAACCTCAGAGATTTCCTTCAGGTCAACAGCAGCGTCCTTGATGCATTGCTTGCACGGTCCAAGTGAACGTTGTACGAGCTTATCAGCAAGGGACTCAAACTTGCTGCGGCTCACCATCATCTGCACGTGCTGCGCTCCGTCCTGGTTAGCTGTGATAAACGGAAGGTTTACCTCCGTCTCCATCGTCGTCGAAAGTTCACACTTCGCCTTTTCTGCAGCCTCACGAATACGCTGCAGTGCCATCCGCTCCTTGCTCAAGTCAATTCCAGATGTCTTGCGGAATTCCTCCAGAATGTGATCAGAGAGGCAGAGATCAAAGTCTTCTCCACCAAGGTGAGTGTCGCCATTCGTTGCCTTTACCTCAAAAACACCTCCGGCAATTTCAAGTACGGAGATATCAAATGTTCCACCACCAAGATCATACACGGCAATTAAGCTGTCCTTCGTTTTGTCCAAGCCATATGCCAGTGCAGCAGCAGTCGGTTCATTCACAACACGGATCACATTCAGTCCAGCA
>NW_027124161.1:3582-8919 GCF_001457755.1 Trypanosoma equiperdum | reverse complement strand
TTTAAACAGCTTTAGAACTTTGTTCAATAGTTTTTGCTTATTGCTTTGGTTTTAGAGTCTTCGTATCTATGTTATTTAACTGTGTACGTCGCTTGTTTTTAATATCGTACGTTGACGCTCTCTGTCGACAGGTTGACACGATAATAAAATATTATATTGTTGAAGTGGAAGGAAAGCTTCTTCGCAACATTTCATTTCTATCTTATGTTATTACAGTTACCAGTGTGCTTTGGCTGTTGAAAGAAATGCATTATCCTTTTTTTAAAAAAAGGGTGGTGTCTTTACAACATTCTCATCAGTTTTGCGAGGGAAGCGGCGACACACATGTCTTTTTCACAACGGCGGATGTCCCGTTGTTCCTTTTCCATACCTTGGGCTGGATAAAGAATAATTTAAACAGATTTCATAATTTGCTGATAGGTCCCCCTTGTCATAAGGGTTGTGTGTTATCCAGGCAGCTATCGTGAGGTAACTGTAGCAATTAAGGCGGCGCGAGCGTGTATTGTAAACATAACGAATACCTCTTTCGCAATATGCCCGCGCATCCCTTAGAAAATTTGCGTGGTTTGCGAAGGCTGGAGCATCATTATACATTCTTCCTGGCGGCTTCCTTAAATTAATGTCCGTGATATCTCTTTGAGTGTCATTGTGCGACTCACTACAATTAGTAAGTGAGAGTAGCTGCAGTAAGTCATGAGGGCATCCTTTTTACCATTCCGGTACCTTCCCCTTGCATTGAAGTTTTAGGTTATCCTGTCATCCTGCACACAAACGAAACCCCCAAACCAAACGCCTTCGCCGTAGCCGTCGCATCTGCGTAGGAATATATTTACCCGCATTACTACGAAAACGATAAGAAGAAAATGGGATATGAACACGACACACAGGAAGAGAACCACTGATATTTCGTAGACGGTGTTACACGAATAACCAGTTGTATTCAGTGGCATAATTCGGAGACTTGCCACGAAGCACATGAAGAGGCCATTGACCAAATGTACAGAGTCTATTGGCATGTCGTAAACTTGCATGAGAATAAGAGAATGCTTTCTAATTAACGTGAAAATGTGAAAACGCTGGACTTACTGGACCCGCGCTGCACACTCGTGAAAAGTCACACAACTCTACTCGGCACGCGTATCTTGTTTTCTTAATTATTCTACGGCTCGCCAAGAATTCAGATAACGAGCGCAGTTTCTACCATTGATGCCGTCGTTTCGTGGAAAAGGCAGAAACAAGTCGATGCTCTCGTCGCAAAACAATACAAAATAAACCCACAATCGCCTGCGACAGATTCACAAGAACGCACCACAGAGAACAAAACCTCAAATAGGAATGGCTAGTATGTGTGAAACACCGTATTTAGTCGAGGAGAGAGCAGCCCATAAATCACTCTGTTGCAACATAACGGCAGGCAGAGACCATGATTCGGTATCAGGGACCGTTACGGATGAGAGCTTCTCCGCTCCGCTTGAGGGTGGCCCAGACTCATTCGTAAGTAACGAATGCAAATCCCAGTACCTCGTGGGTTTGGGGTCCTCCTTCAAATCGAGACACGTCAGCTTCGCAGAGGTGTCTCCTGCCGCTATGTAGCCATTCCGCATCGCCACAGACCTGATAGGGGCCCGCTCTTTACCGGTTGAAAATGCTTCTTCCCTAACATTCCCCTCTAAGCACCTCAATACAAACACTCGACCACTAACAGTGCCGGTTGCCACCGCGCCAGTATCCGGGGAGGAGGTAATACTGATAATCTGGTCAGGAACGGCTAGAATCACCACGGGTTCGTGTCCACGTCTCACGTCATACAACATGGCTTTACCATCGTAAGCGGCAACAACAAGTGTGTTCTGAGTGAGTGCGGTACCACCGACGACGCAGGGCTTTGGAATGTGGAGGTTGATTCGCGCGGTCGATGTCTCCAAGTCAATTATCTGTGCATCAGTGGGAGAGCAGGCCAGAAGAAGTGAAGGTTCATTCGGTACCTCCTTGAGTGAGAGCACAGCAGCTTTGTTCTGAAATGAATAGTGTTGCACCACATTCTTCGAGTGACGGGAGACAAGTACAATATCGCCACTTGACGATCCAGTAGCAAAGCACGAATCATAAGAAACGAAACTCGAGGAAATGACGGCACCCTCACCAAAATTACCATGAGGAAAAGTTTCTACATGCGTAACTGCTTGTCTTGCTCCGCATTGGGCGTGTTGTAAGTCTCCCATGTGAAATATGTGAGCCCCATTCATCATTGTGCTTGCAAGGCAGGCGTCCTCATTGCTTGCTTGCGTTAGGCACGATATACAGCCTTGCACCTCAAAGCAGGACGATCTCTCTAGCTTCATTGTTTCCGGTTGCGGCTACCGGTTACTGCTTACAGCCAAACAGCAATACCTAGTAGTAGAAAGAATATCACAGCTATGCCGCTTTCGTGATGGGCCAAGAAAACTGGAGGGGAGAAATAGAAAATACGCAGTGGGAAGGAATTGAGATAAGCAACAGAACATATCGGTAACGCGCAACCTCCGCAACACTGAGGAAAGAAACGGAAAACGCACTCGCACACACGCACGAACATGATACTCTCACATAGTCCTCATTCGGCTCGGACATTCAACACAACCGCAGGCATACTATTCTTAAGCCAGGAGCCTCTTCACACCACCCCAATGGAGAGTTTCCAGCAATATACTTCGCTACTTATTAACGGTGTTCTTTGTCTAATGGGGCCCTGCCACACGAACGCTTTTTGAAAAACTTGAATGGGTAAAAGACAATCCCGATAATCGAACCTATTGCAACGGCTGCAGGAAGGTGAATGGGGGAGTAAGCGAGTGCACATTTGGTGTTGAGTCGCACAAACTCGCGGATCCGTTCTCCCCATGTACGCTCGTTGAACAGCGCCCACATGCCTGGATAGAAAAGATGGGAAGCTAAAAGACACGACAACCCCGGGACCTGCGCACTGATAGGTCCGAGCCAAGGCATAAAACCATGCATCGCCTTCTCATTTATTACACCAGGCTCAATAATGTAGTAGTAGGAGAGCCAACTGGCAATAAAGTTTACGTAAAAGAAATCGCTCATCATGCGCGGGATCAGTGTCTTCTTCGTGTCCTGTGTCTGCGACAGCTTCAGCAATGGAGAAGAGGGGGCGGAAACACAAAATGGAACCGCAAAGACCGTTGCACAAATGGTTGTGCGTATGATGCGTTTAAATGTCAAATAGCCAGCAACCTCCTGGCGTTGTGCCGGCTCATCGTATTTCGTCTCTTTTCCTCTCGGAAGCCTAATGTACGGAATATCGCCTTCAGTCTTAACTATGAGCATCGTCACGTTGCGGTTTCGACAGACGGCATTCACCCTTTGATACCATGGAAAGAAAAGCAAACAAGCAAAAAAAAAGGTGGAATGTACTCAGAGATGGAGAGAAACATGAAGAGGAGCGGAACAGAAATGGGGTCGATAATATCAAAGAGAGTAAAGGGAAGAAAGAAGAGAGGCAACTGACTAACAGGTGAGAGGAAAATTGTCGCACCGTCTTTTCATTAACAACGGAGACAGCAAACGCACAGACAAACCGTCAGCCCTTTCTTTCACACCGACACACACACAAATATATGTATATATATGTATATATCATTTTCTGCATTTCATCGTACCATAATAAAGTAGCAAATGTTTACAAAATATAAATTACAGCAATAAATAACTAGCGATTAAAGAACAAATACACCTACTCATGACGACTGCACAGTGACATTCACACGCGGCTATACAGCAGTAAACCCGAAAACACAAGTTAAGCTTAATCCACTTCCTCCATACGCAGCACCTTGCACCAGTGGGTAGCCTGCCCAGCCCGTCGCTGAATTTTATCAGTGTCAAGAAGTTTGGGGTCTACATCGATTAGCTCACTGGTTTCTTCCGTGCATAACTCAAGTTGACGGACTCTGTAATGGAAAGTTTCATCCACAGACTTGGTGAAAAAGAGGGAAACGCACGCGTTCATCAGCACACCTCTACAGTCGCGTAATATCCTCTGCGCCTCCTGAAGAACAGTGAGCGTTCTGTCAAACGACTCCTTCCGGTCTCGAAGTTGGGCGAGTTCGCGCGCTCGCTCCAAACCTTTTCCCAGTGATTGTTCCTCAAGGACGAGGCTCCTCTTGTGGTTGGTCCATCTTGTGTAATAACTGAGAAAGATCTTTTCAGCGGTGACTTCTCCCACTGATTCACCCCTCTGACACTGATAATACATGTTGTTATGCTGCACCCAGGGACCAAGACAAACCCAACAGTATTCGTGGCGGCACCTTGTGCACGTCATATGATTGCAGCCCTTGTCCTTTTCGATCGGGACATGACAATTTGGACACTCTTTGGTATTCGACTGAATGTACACTAATGAAGGTTCGTACTCTTTAATCAACTTCCTCCACTTCTCTAGCATCTCACAGGTTGCGGGGGCATGGGGCTTCCCAGTGCATTTGAAACAGAACTGCAGATCACACCTCGCACAACAAACGTCCGGTCCGGACCGCCGAGGGACAGCGACTCGAACGATTCCTTCACACGGCAATTCGTTGGGGCAACAACGCATGCTTGGGTGGTTGCTAAGGTACTCGGTGAGAAACCGTTGCTGGGCACGCTTTAATTCCTGCGGCGGCAGCAACAATTCCAAAGCGCTCATTGTTACGAGACTACAGCACCCTTGTTTGGGACACCGTCTCTCCAGTAAGTCCTGAGATTTGTTGACGGCGTACACAAGATTTCTTCTCAAACATTCCGCGCAGAAAAAGTGATGGCACCTCGCGAGCGCCACTCCGTCACCAACACTAACACTTTCCTCGCATACAGGGCACACAATTGGTTCAGTATTTTTTACCAATGGCGGACCCTGTCCAACACCATAAGTAATACCTGTGGTTGAGTAGTCTGTTATATTCAGTTGACAGTTGATGCTACTTTGTGAATTCATGTAGTTCTCAAGCGTGTCGTCATCCAATTTCCAGTTATAGTGTCGAAGAACCAAAAACGCAGCCTCTTCTGGGAGGTCAAGGATTTCACTAGCCTTCTCCACGTCATCGTGGAGTTCCTTCATAGCATCACGAGCCGAAACCGTAGTAAAGATGGTTAAAATAGTGGACATGCCTTCCGGTTGCCCCGCCATACCAAAGTGGGCCATGTCAAACGACTGATCGTCGTGATCACAAACATCATCGATATTGCCACACGAATTAACGTTCATAAATTTTTTAAAAAATTAAACACTGGGTGACCGAGTACTCTTACCCTCCACACACTAATTTTGCTCTTACGAAGTCCTAAGGGGTGTAAAAG
>NW_027124161.1:131-3572 GCF_001457755.1 Trypanosoma equiperdum | reverse complement strand
AAAAGTAGGAACACATAACAACCTCATTAAATGCCCTCATACTGGTAAGCAAGGGTAAATGCAAATAGACCCCAACATGCAGATGAATAATACAAAGATAGCGACGCGTTCTCTTAAACGTATTCGTTAAAGAGGTGGTGGAGGGGGCTGTTAATATAAGATAACAAAAACTGCTTACTTCATCGACACACTTTGCCCAAGTGCCCATCGTTTATACCATTCCACGTCCATGGGGCTGACGCGGGGCCTCACCTTCTGCAACGCGGCATCAACGTTTTCGGTAGAAATGTACGGACTCTTTACCCCAGCCGTCACACACTGAAAGGCTGCTTCCTTGATAACTGCAACAACCTCGGCGCCAGTGTAACCCTCCGTCCGAGCAGCCACATAATCCGCATCGAGTTCCGGCGATAAAGGTATATTTCGAAATTGAATGCTGGCAATCATCTTCCGCTCATTGATGTCCGGCAGCCCAACATAAACCTTTCGGTCTATGCGACCAGGACGTAGAACCGCCGGGTCTATGTTATCAGGGCGATTTGTGGCGGCGACAAACACCAATGCGTCTGTACCCTCGTTGAGAGCAGCAGGAAGACCGTCTAGTTCGGTTAAAAATTGAGAAATAACACGATCTGCCACACCACCACGACCACGATGTCCGCACATACCATCAAGCTCATCGATGAAGACAACACATGGTGCGGCGGCACGAGCACGCGCAAAAATGTCACGAACTGCCTTCTCGCTGTCACCGACCCACTTTGAGAATACCTCAGGCCCTTTAACCGAAACGAAATTCATTTTGGACTCATTGGCGAGCGCCTTCGCCAACATTGTTTTGCTGCACCCCGGGGGACCGTACAAGAGGACTCCTTTCGGTGGTGAAAGATTGAACTTACGAAACACCCACTGCTGCTTTCCGAGGCACCATGCCACACAGTCCTGCAGCGTCTTTTTGGCCACTTCGCTACCCCCAATATCACTCCATTTTACGGACGGAATAGAAACCTGAAACTGTCTAAGAGCAGATGGAGGCACAATCTTTATCGCCTCTGTTATAGAGGAATCGGTTATTTCAGTCTTCCCAGTTTCCTTAAATGCTTCAATGGATGCCACGTCAAGTAATCGAACGAGGTCCCGCTGAGTGAAGCCATTCGTCGACTCAGCCGCTAGAGAAACAAAACTTGCCGTAACTTTCGCTTGCCCCCCAAATGTTTTCAGACGGTTTTGAAGGAACTCGCGACGCTCCTCTGCGGACCCAGGTGCCAGTAATTTTACCTGCTCACCAAAACGGTCGTATGTTAGTAGTGACCGTGGTAAAGACTCCACAGAAGCAGCAGAACCCACAACGCGTACATCCAACTGACGAATCCGAATGTCATCTAGTTCACTAGCCAGAGTGGACGCTAACAGTCCCTTTGCCCACCCAGATTCAACAACTCCATTGTCTCCAGTGGCACAGACAAGATGAAGGTCATCAATGATTACCGTGGACGGGGCGCCAGCTTTCGCGCGAACAAATACTTCTCGAAGAACGGTCGAAGAGGAGATATCACACATGTTTCCCTGAGACAACACCTCAACACTCACCGTTTCCACCTGCCGTGAGTGAAGAGTTGCAGCCTCATGCGCCTCCCTCCTCAAAAAGTAACTCTTACCGGTGCCTGTATCCCCCAACACGAGTAAGTGAGATTGCTTTTTTTCCACCCCAACCGGCACAGGTTCGCCATCAAACAACTCAGTTTCACAGACTGTACCGCGCCCAATATACCTAATCTTCGACCCATCGATAAGAATCCCCAAATCGATTTGTCGGACATCCGTATCGCCCTCAACGCATCCCTCAGCTACGGATTTACAACAACATTCCAACACATCAACGTAATATGGAACCGTGCCAACATGCAAGGCAGCTCGCATCCCGCGGAACACCAGCCGCCGTTGATACCGCCGGCGAAATGCAGAACACACTTGAAGGAATGGAATGTCGGTGGAGCTTGTCAACCCATCTGCACCAACAGCGATTCGTGCTTCCTTTGTTATTTCCAAAACCAGAGACGAGAGCGGTATTAGAGGACAGATGTCCTTAGCAACAGATACAGTCACCTGTTTCCCACTGAATGCAGCAGCCACTTCATCAGCAAGCATAATGGTCTGTGAAGCACATGAAGAGGAACAAAATGCCTCTACGAATGCCCGAACAGATCCATCACCTTCCACACACAACACCGCTCCACTAATGATTCCTAACTCCTTTAAAGAGTGAGGCGAAAGCCGTGCCTCATTGGAGGGCAAACAACTATCTGAACGGACATTCAGGGAAACTGCCACGAAGCTTTTACTTCCTTCACTGCCACAATTAACGTCGGCAACCTTCGCCCCGGACAACACTGAGGTAGTGGATTTCATGTCATTGTGTCGCATATGTTCACCGCGTTGATTAGGGATTTTTAAGCGCGCATCTCCACCAACACCGCCACCGGAACTATCATGATGGTTATTTTCATTGTTGCTACCACGCCGCCCTTCACGGTGGTTCGACCGCCTTGCTTTGGCGCCCATGTCGCTGTTATGCGTGACTTAACCCTTGCACGCAACTAATGGTACGTACTGGGTTTAACACGCTCTACACCACAAAGGCGATTACACACAGGCACCAAAAAAAAAGGTACAAACAACGAAAAAAAACATATATGGAGAAAATTTGAGATGAAAAACACAGAAATATATAACAATACCTGTCTAAAGCAACGCATAAGAACATGGCAAAGGCGAAAGTAAACAACCACATCCCAATTTATCAAAGAAAAAAAATTATACTTTAGTTCTTTATTTACGACCGGTGGTTTCTCTTCTCTTCAATTTTTATAATGTCAAAAACATGAGTGACAATAATATTTAAAATAATGGTAATAATAATAATATGAACGACAGTAATAATAGGACGTTGAGAAGAATCTCAGCTTCCTTTCCCCCCCCCTCCCTAGATAATATCACATGTTCACAAAAATCATGAACACCAAACAAAATCCAATCACACATTCTGCGTGTCTCTTTTCTATTTTATCGGCTGAAACACCGAACAAAATCAAAAAAATAATAACAATAATCAACCTCTTTCCTTCTTTTTAACCGCCACCTCTGGACAAAAAAATTATTATCTCAAAAACTTTCAACAAACATAGCTTTAACACAAAGCTACCAAACATCATACCAAACAACAACACAACCACGAATATACTGGGAAAAATTAAACCCTCAACACAGCACATAAAAAAAATTCAAAAACAAAAAACACACCAAATAATACCGAACATCGAAAGGAGAAAAAACATTTGTTCTTACCAACAAGAAAAGAATAAAATAAAACACAAAAATCAGCATGTGTTTTTAAAAACCAAAAAAAAAACAAAATCAACAATAAAAAATATATAGAATCCT
>NW_027124161.1:0-121 GCF_001457755.1 Trypanosoma equiperdum | reverse complement strand
AAACACAAAAATCAGCATGTGTTTTTAAAAACAAAAAAATAAAAATAAAAAAAGAACAAAATCAAAAGTAAAAAATATATAGAATCCTGCATAAAATAGGCGTAAACATTTTTTTAAAAAT
>NW_027124160.1:0-1595 GCF_001457755.1 Trypanosoma equiperdum | reverse complement strand
TGCTCCTATTTTCCTTGTTTTGGTGTTTGTTTTTTCGTGTGTGTGTGTGTGATGCTGTTGCATGTACGACGCCGCATATTATCCGTATTTTTTAGTTCGGTTTTTGCTCCTGTAGTTTTAATGGTATCGTAACGCTCTGTATACATATTCCAAGTTATTCATGCTTATTAATTAAATTGTGTATCGTTTCTTTTTTTTAAAAAAACCCTTTGTTCTTCTTGACGTTAGGCATATTATTGTTATAGTAGGGTATAGCCTTTACATTTTCGTCGTGTTAAAATGTTTATCAGTGGGCTGTTCGTGTTGGCCGTGGCTCTGTGCTGCACGAACCCCACAGATGGTTGCGACAGCAACTTCACATTGGCTCAAGTGCTGGCGCTGTGTCAAATAACAGAACAGCTGAGGGGACTGAAGGAAGTTGTTATGAAAATTGGACCGCGAGCTGTCGAGGAAGCATTGTTTACTTTGAAGGCGAAGAAACGTAGTGAAGTATCTTTGAGGCGGGCAGAGGAGGCGGCGGAACGGGACCGCAACGCAGGTTTTGCGGCGGAACGGGCAAGGCTGGCGTATGATAGCGTTTGTGAGGCCGTTGAGTTTGCTGAGTATGCGGCGACAAGCATCGAGGGACGAGCGAGTTCCCTCCTAGTTATTCAGGAATATTATGTGCCATTCCTGGAAGATGTGATGCTCAGGGTTGGGACGGATGCGGAAGCTGCGGAAGCCCAAGAAGCCGCCATGTCATGTCTACAAACAAAAAGAAGTGTTTCACCAACGTCACTAAGTGAAGCGGCCTTGGAACTCCGGGTGAGATTAGGGGTCAGAAACTTTAGAGCGTTGAGGCGCGATCTCCACCGAGCGGCGTTTTGTCTCTATTCGTTGAAAAAGACGGCCGCGAAGATTGCGCTGGCCAGAAGTTCAGTAGAGGAAATAGAGTACCTCATAAACGAAGCAGCAAATGAAGCAGAGTGCGTGTCTCCCCCCAAGGGAGGCATACAGGGACAGTTGCCATCGGATGAAAGTGATTCTTCAAATTTGGTCACTGTGATTTCGGCCGTCCCGATATGTTGGTTATTGGCCACCATTACGCGTGTTTTGTAACGATATGCCCTCACACGCATGCAGAGGGAATAAATCTGCAGGCGTAGCACCGTCCATGGTGCAGCGACTTGAGTATAAATGAAGTATGAGCGTGTTGTTTTACGTGCGTAACTTTATGTGAAAAATGTGCACGTGGGGCTGAGGCATGAATGCACGCATGTTTGCCTCGCGTTCACGCAGTAATGATAGTTTTCGACGTGTGTTGACGACACATTGCCCCTTACCTCCTTTTTTATTTTTTATTTCACTTGTTAGCGTCATTACATTCGCAAAAACAGATGTGCAAAGTGTTTTTCATGTAAAATCTGTCTGCCTCCCCTTTACTGCCGTAGATACTGCACGCTGTGCAATCGTGTTAACACGTGTATGTTCATTTAATTGCTCCCCTTAGCAGTGAATCTACGAAGTCCTCTTTCGCACATTCCACTGATGTGAACCACACCCTCTCGCACATAATTAGTTATTGATTTAATACTGCATATAAATCTATTTTATAT
>NW_027124157.1:228-2423 GCF_001457755.1 Trypanosoma equiperdum | reverse complement strand
GACGTGGTCATTGCTGGTACTCGAATATGTTCCCACAAGTATGAATGTTTGTCACTATCGTTGCTTTGGTTTCGACTTTATCTCCAGAACAAAATGGAAGGGTTACCTTTTCGATACAGCGGGTAGAGGACAACATAGTGGCAGCACAAGAGAGCGGTTGAAGGAAAGAAATCGCAATGAACATTGAGAACGGAATCAGGCCGTCAAATAGCGCGTGAAACCACTGCAGCACTTGCTGGTACCGTACGTCAACTGGATACAAAGCGCTTTGCGGTATTGTATAATGTTACGCTTTGAAAGAATATACGGATACAAAACGCCTTTAAACAGTTGTAGATGAGGGTAGCAGTTATATATTAAACTATTCTCCGGTCACGCTTCGCCATGACGCGCAATGCAGTTGCGCATTTTGTGTGAAGTGAGAGTAATGTCAGCATGAGGGCACAACTCTCACGCAAATTATGAGTAACGGAATTGTCTTCACATCGTGTAGGCGGTGCTACAGGTGATGCAATGGAAGGAAGAACATCGCATATCTTCCCCACATGCCGCAGCACTTCGCTGTCGATGGGTATGCAGCTACCCTGCTGACTGGTGGTGAGATACTTGATGACTACAAGCACCTGTCGCCTTAACAAACGAAGGGAACGTTGCACCCGCAGCAGGCGCTCCCATGCCGTCGAGTTGCCACTCACATCCACGGAACCAGTGGGAACTGCACAAATGCCGGCAGAGGAAGCGTCCAACCCGACCATTGTTATATCATCGGTTTCACAAACATGCCGCACCCTCACCAGCTCAACCGCGAGTTGCGGCTTTTGGGGCAGCCTTATCGTAACATGATTTCCATAGTTTAGAGCACCAATGGGAATCAGAGGAGAGACGGCGCCGAGGAATCGGGTGGTACTTTCAGGTGTGGTGGTGGGAGCATCCTGGCATTGGGAGTCGGTTAAGTGAAATTGACGGACCTTTAATGCGTACATTCGGGAGGAGGCAAATCCCACGGACTCACTGGTGTCAACGATCAACGCAAGCAACACAGTGGAGGGATGGTCTTCAATAATCTCACGAATTCCGGTGTCGAAAACTGCACACCATCGGGCAGCGTCACTCAAGTTGCATCCGACGGCATACCAGCCAACCACGTGTAACCCCGGTAACACGTTAGCAACCTGCTCCCGTTTGCGCTTCATCGCCGGCCAATCAAGGGCAGACACGGCTCCGCTCTGTGATGAGCAGCTGTCAACGGCTTCGAACGACGTCGTGACCTCGCATTCGTACACATCCGAAACGCTCCCCAAAAGAATGCCGGCTGCATATCTCCTTGACAACCGCACCCCATCCACTTCACGCATTCCGCGCCGCACCCTTGCAGCGTGCTTGGTAATGCTTAGCACTACCTGGGGATGAACATGAACGTACGTCGAGACGGCACACAATTCCCCACGACGAGCAGCCATCATTGGCACCCTGTACTTGAAGCACCAAAACACACACAACCGCTTACTAGCAAATGCCACAACCCTCCGTCCGCGTTGTGCTTACGGCTGCCCCTGCGTGCTAACACCCCTTAATGGATTCGCGGGCCACCTATTACTGATGTCGACTCACGCACAGTAATACGGGAGTAAAGTTATTAATAAGGTGAAATTTGCATCTGAGGTCGAGGCCAGGCAAGTAAGACGGGGAAAAAATGCAGGAATGGAGAAGGTAGAAAGTATGGAGACACACATTCCACAGTGTAGTACTAACACGTACAGATGTCCATGCAGAACAGATCGCTCTCCCGCTTCACTCCCTGAGGCTCGGTCGACCGAAAATACATAAATGCAACCATGCAACGTTCTCCTTTTGTAATGAAAGGGATCACCACCCTCACAAGAACAACAACAAGGGAACATCACACCACGTCGCCACTTGTGTCATGCAGGTGCTTGTTCAAAAATCGACATATTCGATAACACAGGTTAATAATATTCCAAACAAAACGAAAAAAACCATAAGCAAATACGCAAACTACGTACCTCTACCCTCGGTTCAGTTGTGGCAAGGCATTTAAACACAAAAACCGCAATTTCAGACTTCAAAAAGGGAAGTATAATAAAAGTAAAAAAAACAAATTTATTTCATTACAAAAAGGGATAAAGTAAATATAATCGTTTCAAGGCCGCGAGCACAAACAAACAAACCAGCGC
>NW_027124157.1:0-218 GCF_001457755.1 Trypanosoma equiperdum | reverse complement strand
AAAAAAAAAACAGCCATAATAAAAAATAAAAACGTCTTTTCAAAAATATAAAAAAAATAAAGTCATGGTAAATAGAATTACTTTGCTTCACGTTCCCCTCTTCAATCTCTCCCATCAAATAATTCTCTATTACTAGCAGTGTACATACAGACACTGGTTGGAAACATATTTCCATGTGTAGTATCAAAATTACATCATACACACACACACACACACAC
>NW_027124153.1:1701-2163 GCF_001457755.1 Trypanosoma equiperdum | reverse complement strand
CCAAATTATCGATGGCACAGCATTCCTTGACACTCACAAGGGAAAACGAAGGTGACCTCACGGGATGAGGAAAAAAAAAAGACTTCACCTTTCCAATAGGAAATGAATGTTGGAATGATTTTCCTTCCGTGGATATGACAGAGGATGACGCAAGCAGCGAGTAGACGATTTGATGAGGTTTGGAGCATTATGAATAGCACAGATGATGTGGAAAGAGAGAAAGAAAGTATCAAACAGGAAATCTGAATTGTACATTGTAGAAAAGGATGCCCAAATAATGAAGCAGCCGCGTATCATTAGCACAGTTTCAGAGAGACATACGACAGGATGGGTTGTGTGCCATTCTTTGCGATGGGGAAAAAACAGAATTGGAAGAAGGAGTTGATTTATTGCATGACTAAAGGCTAAAAAGAGCAGGGATGATTATCAGGCATATCTTCCATTGGGTCACTTTTCCCAGCG
>NW_027124153.1:864-1691 GCF_001457755.1 Trypanosoma equiperdum | reverse complement strand
CTCCCAAGTGAAGTTGCCTGAAGATATTCGGCAGGGGTTCCGATACCTTAGCGAAAATACGGCACTAGTGAATTTGAATCGACTCCCCATGAGTTAAGAAAGGGAGCCCTGGAGTTTCATACACCATCACAAGGGTCTTTTTAGAAGACGCCGATGTCGTGAGGCTGCAGCAACTGTGGCCATGATGGTAATGGATGCTTCCATGCAAAGATGGTGGGGATGGTTTTATTATTCCTCAATTCGGGAAGAAAGTTCTTAATTTCAAGTGGTGCTTGTGAAACTGCGGTCCACTTGTGAATATTTGCCTTCTGAGAGAGATTGAAGAGTCTCGTATATGTATGCGTGAACAACACAACTATCATGCATATTATTATTTTAAAAAATATGGTGGGAATTGCAACACACATTCCAATGCCATGATTCATGTGGCCTTAGCCATAGGGAGAAGGTGCTGTGTGATGGAAGAATTAATTCTGCATGGAGTTACGTGACCTCAGAAAGATAACCCCGTGGGTGTCCAAAGGGCAAGCAAAGGGGAGCGCGGAGGGTAAGAAGACTGCGCTTTCAGAAACTTCCGCTTCGTAAGTAATAGAGGCGGTTAAATATGTAACAATAAAATATAATTGAGATATAAGTTGTATTTTATTAAAGCAGATATGAACAAAAACATTTTAATTATGTTATATTTTTTCTATTAATACTTTATAGGGAAGTAAGGCAAGACTATTCACCTATGCGAATGAGTCCTTCTAAAAATGCGGTGCCGTTTCGGTAAACTCTGTGTAGTGGAGGGCTCCATATTTTGTGTGAGAAGTGCTGATATCTCG
>NW_027124153.1:0-854 GCF_001457755.1 Trypanosoma equiperdum | reverse complement strand
CGTTTCGGTAAACTCTGTGTAGTGGAGGGCTCTACATTTTGTGTGAGAAGTGCTGTTATCTCTTCGCTTTCCTTGATGTTTCACCTATTTTTTTCTTTGCTTTCTTTTTGTTTTATTAGGGTCAAACTGTGAATCCAACAACTAGCCCACTGTACTGGAGGATTTACCGTGTTTGTTTACTTGCGCGTGTGGATGCGTGTTTGTGTCGGGTGCTGTCGCTCCCCGTAAAGTAAGCCTGAAATACCACGGACTGATTTCGTGGGAGTGGCAAAAACAATTTTGTTTCTTTGGAGGTGGGTATCATCATGTCAGTAGTTGTGTAGACGACTGCGATTTCTTTACTGGGACATACGCGCGTTGCTATACGGTGACTGTTGAGGTTTGACTGCCATCACTTTAAAAGGGATGCAGCTTTGAGGGCCATGGTTCGTTGTGGCATCTTGTGGTGGAAGCTGGGAATTTGAGTTTACGGGCAACTTTTGTGAGCGGCGAAATACGTATGGGTTGTGGATGTGCAACAGCTTGTGCGGTTGACTTTTAGCAAACTTGCTTGCAGTTTTTTAAAAATTTGTTTTGTCAGCGTCTTCTTCCACCCGATTTGCGGACGTTAAATCCTTCGAAGGGTTGTGTTTTCACACATGTGGTTGAGGTGAATTGTTTAAATTCTGGGATGTTGTGCGTGCAACACTACCATCCATATCAGTGGATGGGAATTAACGGGGAGATACCAGGGTTCCTATGCATCATGTGAGCTTTTGCTTTCTCTGCTTGCCTTCGGGTAATGACTTCACAACGTACCTTGTGTCGTGTTTGGGAAAATATTCTAACATCTCTGAATGGCGTCTGATGCGCGG
>NW_027124152.1:0-1207 GCF_001457755.1 Trypanosoma equiperdum | reverse complement strand
AGGTATGACAGTATGAATAAACATTTCTGTTTGGAGGAAAACCCAAACAACATTTCCCAACTACTGTACACAATCATTTCAGAAAAAAATAATATACTTACATATATATGAAAAAGAAAAAAAAATAAATTAGTTCGACATTACATTGAGGAATAGGAAATAATAGTTTTAGTGATAAGCTATGCAAAACGTAGAATACTCAGTTACATGCAGAATAGTTAGTGGCTGGCACACCTTACAAAGAAATAAAAAAACAAAATACTGAAAGCAACAATAAATATAAATATATTGTCTTCATACCTCAAACCAGAGACGTATTGCGCGAGAGAAAATAATTATTATATATCTTATACATTATTTTTAAATAAAAATTACAAGAAAGAAATCTTGTTACTGTACTTAATCTTCCCTCAACTATCCGCATTGCAAGCTCCAGCATTTCGTCATGTCTCTGACCATAACTGCCTCGTCCTGTAAAATACCATCAGCATAATAATGTGTAAAAATAACGCAGTCCCAAGTGACTTTGATGCTTCCGCTTCTTTCAATATCTGGTTGATTAAAGTTACTTCACACAACAGAGTCTATGAATTGTACATTCACTTTAGTTGTTACATGTATGAACTTGGTATTGTTAATGCACCGGTGCAGCTGTGATGAAATGTTATTTCCAAATGCCTTTGTAATTTCAAGTCTACTGCTCTCACATCCACCTGCGAAACACAAAAATGTGGTTGTGCCCACTGGTCCTCCTGGGGCTCATAACTTCCCACTAACCCTAAACGGTATTGCTTTCCCACAGCCTTTCATGGAGGTGCCTGCGAATAATTTGAATGGTGTTGGTAAATAACTCGGTGAATTGACATACTCGCTGTTAAGAAATATATTGAGCCACTGTTGTTTTCTCTTCATGGAATACGATGAAAGGTGAGTCGAATCAGTTTCCTCCAATAATCATGTATTGAGCTTTAAAGGTCGTCGGCGCACCATCTTCAAAAAGAGATAATGTTGTTGGAATAGAGAATTTCCTCGTACGTCTGCCGTGTGCATCATGCGGGATATTATGTTCTTCAACTGTTTTCTCGTTTTTGTTTTTTCCATCGAAGCGGCCTTCCTGAGTTCTGCCGTTTTTTTGCTCCACCGAAAGGTGGCATATTTTTCTCTCGTGATCAAAATGAACCCATATGAAATTGTATTCTGCGAAGAG
>NW_027123042.1:329-1555 GCF_001457755.1 Trypanosoma equiperdum | reverse complement strand
TGCAGCAATCGCGGCACAGCAGTGCGGCCGAAGCGCAGCAGAAGCATTGAAAAACCTGGCAGCATCAGCCCTAAACGCGGTAGCCAACGCAGCAAAGGCCGCAGAGCACATAAGCGAAATTTTCGACATGTTACGACGAGCATCCGAAGGGCGAGTAACACGGAAATGCGTCATCAAAGCGAGCGGAGCGCAGCAGACCACCGCAAAGTCAGTAGCAGACTACAGCTGTCCAAAAGACATCCTAGACATGGCAGACGCCAAAGACAGCCTAGACAACACGCAAGTAACGAGTCAAGGTTTCCCAACGCTCACAACCGGCCTCGACCTCCACTCGGCGGCGGTCAACAATGGCTGCAGTTTTCTATCGGCATCCAACGACGATCAAACTGCGCTCTGGCAAGCGACTGGCGGGGCAACTGGCGAAACAGTCAAACTGGCCCAAGGATTCATAACTATAACGCCGCACGGTACGCCGACAAGTGAGACAGCGGTGCTAACACAACTGGATTCTTTCGCCAGCAGCTGGCAAAAAGAAAACCCATCAGATACACCTCAGCGCGTCTATAACAAAATAGGAGCGTTAATGCAACTAACCCACAAAAGCTGCGAGAGCAACAGCAAACGAAATCCTTACCACGGTTCTGTCACCGGACAAACTAGTACCCATTTTAACCCCGCTGTTCAACCACCAAGAAGGGAAAACAGCAGCGGCGGCCGTAAGCAATTTAATAAACAATGCGGCAGGAGCCGCAACACAGCAAGCTAGCAAACTAAAAACAAAAATTGATGCCACCATCGCAGACAAGATATTCAAAGGCGAAAAGACAGCGACACTACTTTCCAAGCTTGGAGGTGCAGCGGCAATGGACAACTCTCTAGTAGCAGCATTCTCAGACCTAAAGCAGACACAAGAGAGCACGGGAAGATGCCCACAGTCAGATGCAAATCCGGAAAAGCAAGGCTCGAAAGAGGCAAATAAGGAATGCAGTAGCAAAAAGGGAGATGTATGCAAAGGACGTTGGGAGCTGGTTTGGGATACTTGTAAACCCAAAGCAAAAGCGGACGGAGAAAACGCTAAAGATGAGAGAACCGCATCTATATGCACAGGTAAATTAGAGGATACCTGCAAGAAGGATACTGGCTGAAAATTGGAAAATAATGCTTGCAAAGATTCCATTTTTCTCGTCAATAAGAAATTAACTCTGATGGTTTCTGCATATGTGAGT
>NW_027123042.1:107-319 GCF_001457755.1 Trypanosoma equiperdum | reverse complement strand
TTCTTTTTTAGAGAATATTCTGAAGTTTTCTATCATTTGATATACTTTAACACTATTTGATAAAAAAATGCAAATTAATAATATTTTGAAATATATACAAATTTTATTTAAATATGAGTGGTAGTGACCTATGGGTGTAAAGTAATATGGTGATAAGGTATGAAAAGTGAGTGCTAATTAATTTAGTTTATTAGTTAGGGTTATTATAATGA
>NW_027123042.1:0-97 GCF_001457755.1 Trypanosoma equiperdum | reverse complement strand
TGGTGATAAGGTATGAAAAGTGAGTGCTAATTTAATTTAGTTTATTAGTTATGGTTATTATAATGATAATGATAATGGTAATGATAGGACGTTTGCG
>NW_027124431.1:1605-2476 GCF_001457755.1 Trypanosoma equiperdum | reverse complement strand
AAGGAGATGTAATATGCGCAGTTTTAAACACAATTGTAGCGATGAACATCATCATACAAAGGAAGATGATGGAGGGGATACTGAAGAGAGACAGAGTCCAGTATATAGGTATAATAGAGTTAGTGCGCTATCAGGTGAACAGACATCAGAAAACGACAGAGAAGTTAAAAAAAGAAAGAAACAACGGCAGTTGCAGCACAGATGCACCAAGGGTGGTGATACTTCTGGATGGGATTGTTCCACACTATTCACTTAAAATGGATAGATCCTACCTTTGAAATGATTGACGGGATAGAGTTTAATATTACAATG
This sequence comes from Trypanosoma equiperdum, assembly GCF_001457755.1. NCBI lineage: Eukaryota > Euglenozoa > Kinetoplastea > Trypanosomatida > Trypanosomatidae > Trypanosoma > Trypanosoma equiperdum. Next base: position 2,164 of record NW_027124431.1, on the reverse strand, counting down.
GCCTTCAAAATAAAGCTAAGAGGAGATAAAAACAGGTGTGACAAGGAATTGAGCAAGTATGAGGTAAAATCAAGCTATTTTTTAGTTATAACAACAATGGTCAACATTTGTGTGAAACAACATAATATTATCTTCTGGGGATTTTAAAACCAAATCCTCTAATACATTACCGTCAATAGCAGAGAAAGAAAATACCGTCGGAAACTGCTTTAAATAGCGCATGTATAAACAGCTAGAGGAGCGTTATTAAGCGAAGAAAATGAGCAGTGAAATACCACTAATTATATACTGGTACATCGGAAAAACATTAAGAGCATTCAAAGACTTGCAATTTATAAAAGAGTTGTTGCTGCTGTAGAAATAACCAGATGAGTAAGTGGAAGCAAAATAAATGGTTTTTGCATGCAGGCAGGCTTTTAGAAAGTACTAAAAGACTCACTTATGTTAGAGAAACTCACAGCAAGCGGAAGTATATGTAAAAAGAAATAAAGAAATAAAAGGGCTATTGCTTTGCCACAAAGTGTAGAAACGTCGGGCATTAGTGATGTACGAATTTGGC
>NW_027124431.1:1504-1595 GCF_001457755.1 Trypanosoma equiperdum | reverse complement strand
ATTCTGTTATTTTTTAGAATGAAACCGTGCAGAGTCGTGAAAATAGAGGTTTAATGACAGGATTAGCACTTTAGGATGGCAATAAGTTACA
>NW_027124431.1:0-1494 GCF_001457755.1 Trypanosoma equiperdum | reverse complement strand
ATTCTGTTATTTTTTAGAATGAAACCGTGCAGCGTCGTGAAAATAGAGGTTGAATGACAGGATTAGTAAATTAGGATGGAGATGAGCTACGGGAGTGCAATTCAACCTATTTTTAAAACATATACAAGTGTAGCAAGGCCATTTCTAAGTGGCATATTGCATGCTCACAGCTTTGTATATCTTTAAGTGGAAAGAGAAGAAATTAATAAAACATGAAGCTTGCAGAAGTAGTTAGAGTGAATTCGAAGACTACCCGCCGTATAAAAAAAGAATTAGGTTATGGTGTCAGAAGAAACTCGGATATAGATAAGTTCTGCACTGGATGATAAAATCAGTAGACAAAACCGAAATGTTTAAATTCAATGTATCAGAAATATGAACGGCTTTAATTGCACAAAGACTTGCCAAAGGGGGCGATTACCACCGAAGCCAGGGTAAAAACCGGCTGTTTTTACGTACAAGTGATTGACAACCGCCCCTCCACCTAATAGCAGAGCTTGTGCTTAGGGATGTGATGACAAGTAACTTATGAATTTCAAATATGGTTTAACTCGTAATTTTCACGAAGCAGCGTTATACTTATCGTATCTCAAAAACAGTTATAGGGGCAAAAATAGATGCAATACATGGATATAAATGAGAGAATCAGTGGTTTATGAACTTATTTGTGTTCGAGGGCAGACACTTGTAACAAGCAAGCGGCAAGTACAATAAAAGCAACTTCACGGAGCCGCCAACAACATGCAACTATCAAAGTCGTATTATTTCAACATGCGATGTAGCGTATCCCCACAAAAAACTCTCTTTTGTAGTATTTACACGCAAATTAAACTGTGAAAAAAAGGACCGTTCAGAAGCTTAGAAAGATAGATGTCACCACCGATTTAATAACCCTGTATGTTTTCTATCAAAAAGAATCTTAAACGAACGCTGGCGGTGCCAAAAGGACTACAGTGAACGTAGAAAGCAAGCTATGTTCAGCGAACACATGAAATTAAAGATACTAACGGCGCTCTTAATCATCGGATAAGTAAGCGCATCCTATGACGCAATGAAATCAAACATCTGGGGAAGCCCAATGCGAACTAGCGACGCAGCTGCGGACGACGCCGGGGCAAACTAAAAACAAGCCGGGCAACCTTATAGAGTCCCTCAAAACCCTAAACATGATAAAGTTGCAACTCCAAGTGTATGCAGCAGGTTACCCAACATCAGAGTACGCCGATGCTGCGGAAGTGCTTGCGGCTCAGACAGCCAAACTCAGCGGAGAGGCGATAGGCACTGCCATCTCGGCCATCGACAGAACTCTGAGGGAAACTGCGATTACAGCAGATCTAGCAGCTGCGCTAGCGACGCCGATAATGACTATAGCAAGCGCTGCCGGCAGCACCAACGACTGTCTGAACAGCAAAGTAGACAAGAACAGCGGCAACGGCGAAGTCGAGATAGATTATGCAGGCTGCAAAGCACTGGAACTAGGCACACTGCAAAACA
>NW_027124150.1:0-19161 GCF_001457755.1 Trypanosoma equiperdum | reverse complement strand
GTTTCCAGGCCACAACATTCCTTACAAACTAGGTGTCTTTTTTCTTCCTGTCTGTTGTAGAGTGATAAAGTGTTTTTGTAGGTTTGGGTGTATATTTTTTATTTTTCAGCATTTTTTTCCGTTACTTGTTTCTATTGTGAAAATGTGATTTTTAATTTTGATAATTAGTAAGTGCTTGTTTACATTTTTTTGTGTGTTTTGAACATTTATTTTCTGAATGACTCTTTAGTGGTGCTTTCTTCGTTGCGTATTTCGTACGGCATTGACACAGTAAGTCCGATTTGTTTTGCTGACCGAGAACAGTTTCCTTTTTCCATGACTCTTATTATCGCCTGAGTATTCTGATGTAGCTCCTGGCTTACTTTGGTGTGCACTCCCTTTTGCATTTTGCTGCTTGCTAACCATGCCTCCAGCATATTGGCAGGGTGCTGTCTGGGGGTGTCTTTCGGTGGGAACGTGTAAGGCTGTAGCGAGCGTGGTGATATTGTCGCGTCCTGCACGTCATTGTTGTACATGCTGTCCAAGGGCTCGGTAGCACTTACAGGACTGCGGTGTTGTTGCTGCTGTTGTTGTGTGGGGTTGGGGGAAGTTACAGTCGCCACCTCGAGCTTAACTGCACCTTGTTGGAGTGCTACGGTCATAGGTGTCATGGCCAGTTGGAGGGCTAATCCATCATTGCTATGTATTGCTGCCGTGCGTTTCTTGTCATCTTCTGTCGCGGGTAGTAGCAGCGGGAATACAACAAGACCACGTTTTTGAAGAGAGTCAATGAGTTTCATCATGCTGTGCATTTCCTTGTCAACCTTCCGACCACCACTGGCCGGGGTACTCGTCCGAGCAGCAGTTTCTGCTGCGCCGCCGATGTGCGGAAGGCGAGTTAACCTTTGGTTGCCACCTTGCTGGTCCCGTATTGAGGGCCCTCGCGGACTTGACATGCTTCGTCCTGAAGCAGCAGCAGGATGGTAAAGTTCAGCTGCTCTTTTTCTTCTTCTACGTTCAATATTTTCAAGCACGAGCTCGTCATCCGCAGCACAGAGGCCAAGGTGCAGCAAGCTAACATCATCTGCAAGGATGGTGGTGAGGATATGTGACCGTGTGATGCGGAGTGCAGCTGCTTGATTCCGTTGTATCGTGGCGTCTGTGATAACTGGTTTGACCGACGGGTCTTGCTGCTTTGTATTTGTGCGCACGTTGTCACGCAGTTTCACAAAGTCTGGGGAGACAAGAAGAAGCTGAGGAACTCTTTGGAAGGTACTCATGCCATCAACGAGCCGAACGGTGTGGCAAAACTCACGGGGGTTGGGGCGGTAGGTTGGTGGAACACATCCGTATTCTTGTAGTACCGACACCATCATCCCCCGGGCATAATCAAAAGCTGTCAGCCCATGTTTATTTGTGCGCAGCATGCTTCGCAAGAACACGGCAGGATATCTAGAGTCACTGTCTACTGTGTCTCCACAGGTCCCCCTCTCGCTGCTCACCGGGAAGTTCGGCGGAACGGTAGACGGCTGGTCGTATTGGTAGCAGGCGAAGAAGCAGTGCGCCGCGGCGAGGAAGTACCGTGCCAATTGTATCTGGTGGTTCTGCACCAGAAGATGCAGAATCGTATCACCGTGTGTGGGCGTGGTGTAGTTAAGTGTGATATGTTCACCTTCGCCAGAGGACCAGTGATTCATTGGGCGCGAGGCCGCGAGGAACATGTGTATCGCGGATGCACTGAGGGGAGCCCGATTGTCCATGAGGTGCAGGAGGGTCTCTATCATTCTCATTGACGGATATGGTGCGTGCAGCAGTAAGGTGGTATGAAGAGCCCAATCACAGAGATAGTACGCGAAGTAACGTGGCTGCTCCCGCACCTCAGGGGTTATCGAGAAAAGCCTCATACCTCTCGAGGGCGAAGTGAAACTAGTTCCGCCCGTTCCCGGCCCCCCCTCCAGTGACAGTCTCCGTTTCGATGGCGATGACTTCGGCTTTCCATCTGCACCGCTACGCCACGAATCGGGTGCTGATGAGGCTGGAGTGACGTTAAACGATTTGCCGGTGCCCGCACTACGGCGCCTCGTAGCGCCACCGTGCTGTCTTCCCCGAGATAGCTTCATCGTCGTGTTTGATGATTCTTTTGAGACGGATTGTTTGTGCATGGACACCGGACGGGCGGCCGCGCCTACACCCCACGTCACTGCCCCAACTGCCTTTCGCTGATGAACAGCAGATATCACATCCCAGCTGTGGAGAGTCCCTTCCTTTGTGGTGTCACCGGCTTCTTGACTATTACCCGCCGCCGTTCCACTGTTGGATCCCTTCAATTGTCCACCCTCGCTTTGCTTCTTCTCACTCGGCGAAGCATCGCCTGCCTTATCTAAGCCCTTGTGGGGGCTTAAGGTGTTTTGGGGCCTTTCGTTACTCCCTAGGAACGCGATGGAAGGTAGACTGATCGAGCGCCGACGAGGCTGAGTTGCATCCTGCTGTGCATTGTGTTCATTTGCAGCATAGTCATCAGGCATGCCAGTATCCGTGTCGATGCGGTCATAACGGTCATAGGTCACATACCGCCCCGCTTCTGGAATGCGTTCAAGGTACTTTAGCACGTTAACGCTCCCTGCAGTCACCGCAATCACTGGAAGGTGGTTCTTTTCCATCAAACAACGCCACTCGAACTTTAGACAGTGGCAAAGATCAGCTGGAAGCATATTTATAAGTGCACTAAGTAGAGCACAGTTGTCAAAGCGCACTGCCAGTTCGAGCACTTCGTGAAAGTGTGAGGCCATCTCCGAAAGAAAACTTTGCCGAACTGCAGGAAGGTTCTTATAGCTTTGTGTACCAGAGGTAAGATGCACCGGTGCCACAGCACATACAGCTGCTGTAGCAATTTGTTTGATGTACTGCTCTGTCCCGTTGATTATCGTTCTCCAGTTTGACGGCTGCTGCAACACACTCCCTCTTGCTATTCTCTCGGTACTTTGTTCCGTGGGCGTGACGCTCGCCAGTGAAGTGCCGGGCAAAAGGTCATCGGGGGACGTCTCTGGAAATGATGGCATTGATTTCAAGAGGTATATGGGAATCGCGGAGGCACACGGTAGTAGTATACTGAGAAGTGTGTTCCACTTGCCATTCCTCAATACTTCCTCTTCCAGTCGTCCAACAAACTGGGCATAGAATACGCTGCACCAAAAAGTACTTGAAACCATAGGCTTGATAAGAATACGTTTCATAGCATTAGTGTACAGAACTGCTACACGCAGGGCAACCATCGGGTGCAAGTTAGGGTACACCATTCCCAGGAATGACACCCTTATGCTACTCGGCAGGTGACGTAGAACTGCAAACAAAGCCTCCATATCTTCTTCGGTGTAATACAAACAATTGCAGAGCGACATCCAACAATTAAATATGCGCAATTCGTTCTGGAGTCCCTCATTGCAAGGGCTACTCATTCGTGCGGGGCTCCTGTCGCCTCCGCTTAGCGTCCCCCACCCTAAGACCTTGGTCGAGCTTTTCGACGGCGAACTAAGCACAACCGTTGTTGTGTCACTCCCCGCTTGTTGGCACCCCTGTATTACAATGTGTCGAACAGCCGGATTACAACTGAGCCGCGCGGCTAGTGTTAGGGCGGTTTGCCCATTGCACTCGTAATGCAGATTGTTGAAACTGAATGTTCGCAGGAGCTGATCCACAACTCCAAGAAGAATCCGAACGCCCGGGATTGTAAGGGGGTCGCGGTAAGGCGTGCTGCCTGATTCAACGGTGGGGTGCGTCTGAGGGGTGTCGTAGAGTAACGCCCCGGCAGAATCTGGTGAGGGTGTAGGAGCATCGGTCTTACCCTCCCATAGGAACAGATTACGCAACCCACATTCCAAAACATACAGATCCGATGCTCGGCGTAGCAGGTACATCAAAAGCGTTTCCCCCGTCTTAGAATTAATGACATCCGTTGAAAGGACATGCGGATATTCAGTTATGAACTTAGCAAGGAGCTGTGGGTTATTTTCCGCACATGCAAAAATGAGCGAGGCGTAGTATTCACTCGACCTTTGACCACGACGCCTACCAACACGTCGCCGTACGTACCCGAAGGACGCAAGAGCTTCACCGGGTTTGCGACGCATAGTCAAGACTAAACTTAGAGAACTGTTCATGGTCGCAGTTTCTGATACCATCGAAGCTGACGGTTCGGTCAGAAAATCTTCAGATCTCCCTCCGTCTGCTTCACTGCTACACTCAGTCTGTGGGTGCTGTTCCCTTTCCTCATCCTCCTCTTCCTCCTCCTCGTCCCTGTTCCCGTCGCTGAATGCCGGTTGAGTGAAACTTTCACCAGTTTCACTTGCAATATCCTCTTCGCCCAGTTCCACATGCTCCTCCAGAAAGACTTGCAAGGCGATACCCTTCCCTGGGGACGAACAAACAGCCATCATCCACGCATCATTCCCTAGGGCGTCAAAATTACCCTGCACGGACACCCCATGCCTCAGAAGGAGCCTCAAAACGGTAACGATGGACCCAATTGCTTCATCGGAGAGTGTATCCGTTGGCTTGGACAGAAGTTCCTGGATCGCCGTTCTCTGAAATGGGTCGGCAATCGGTAGTTCTTTATGGTCCAGCATGTCATGTATGCTAAAAGAGTTGTAATCACAAGCAAGAAAGGCGGTTATCACCTCTATGTTAAGGGTGCGTACAGCAAGTCGAAAGGGTGACAGAAGCCATTTCTGCTCGCTGTCTTCGTCGTCACTCCGTGCCCGGGTTGTTGTAGCATTGGATGTGCTTTCGTCTGAGTGGCCAGCGGGAACAAATAGTGGACTCATGTGGCATTCATTAATGAGGTAAGTACAGACGTTGGCCAATGACAATGTTGCGGCTAACTGAAGCACAGTGTAACCAAATGGTGACGTAAGTTCCTCTGTGAGTTTGTCACCACTAAGACCAGACTGCAAAACCATTTGACGCATGTCCTCCACGCAATCTGTAAGAGTTCCACGGGTTCGAACCATGTTTACAAGGTCGCGGCACAGGGGCCGCATGTTCATGAGCTTTTGCTTTGACTCTTCAACCTGCTCCTTGTCCACGTTCTCCGTCAACTCATGAGAGTAGAACAGTTTTCTGATAAAAAGAACTGCATCGATCGGAGCGACGTGCACGCCCCCAAACATGTGAAGAAAGCTGATAATGGAGTCTGTGTATTGCATTGACCAGTGACTCTGTGCTTTCCGTAGGGTCTCAAACGAGATTACATCTAGCATGGCATACAGTTCGTCAATGGCAAACCCTTGCTTCAGAAACTGTATAGTCTTCCGCGTGGTGGGGTTCCGATATCCCTTTGCAAGCAACATTCTCACAAACATACTGCACCGTCTTGGTGCTATTCGGGTCATCTTCGAACGGGCTAAATGCTCATTTGCCACAACCCACCTGGAACGCGAGTCTTCGGTCCTGACGTCCCTTGCGACGGCGCTTGTTGAGCCACGACTCCTTCCTACGCCATACATGCTGGATATGCTGAGCCGGAAAGACATTCTCTGCTTCCTGAAGGAGGGCACAACACGAACACGGCGACCACGCCTCTTGCTGTGACGTTTATTGACATGGAGAGCCACACGTGGCCTTCGGACTTCCTCCGAATTGGGATAGTCTTCACTTAAATCCATCTCCGCACGTTTCGCATTGTAATGATCAAAGAATCTTTTTCGAAAGTCTTCCGTTGCAACATAATTGGGTGAGGAAAGAAGAAATAGTGTCACGTTATCGAGTCCCTCTACGTCACTTTCTGAGATCGCCACACACGTCCCACTCACAATAGCACCTCCGGGGTTTGCCAAGTAATCGGGCACAAGCGATGCAATAAGTTGTGCGGCCTCTTCCTGATGCGCGTGGATGGCCGCGAGAAGTGGTGTGTGTCCCTGGCGGTTGACTGCCAGGACATTTGCAGGACTGGGGCGCTTCGAGAAATCATGGTTTTTGTGGATTCGAGCCACCTCCTCCTCACTGAACTGAGACATAATATACTCGATGACAGAGAGCATTCCCTTCCGCGCTGCGGCGTGTAGAACCGTATCCCCCGATTTGTCAATGGCGTTAATATCTAATACCTCATGACCCCGTCGCAGCTTGTTCTTCGCGTACTCAACTATATCGAGTGCAACCTTTTCGTGACCACTCTCGACCGCTAAGTGTAACGGAGTTGCGAAGCTTGCTTTGTTCTGTACATTCAACTGCGCACCCCCTGCAATGAGGGCACGCACCACCGCCAACTGTCCATTCTCGCAAGCCAAGTGCAAAGCGGTGCATTGGGTTCGGGGGTCCATCGCATCCACATCCAGCATTGCCAGAGGACCTTCATCACCCAGCTCCTCCCCGCCTGGGCGCCGTGCAGTGGGTGCACCAAAGCGCTTTCGCAACGCAGCCCGGTAAGCATTCGCACTTGGCGCGGTTTTGTTCGCTGTTGATTCACAATACCGAAGAAGCTCCAATGCCACTTCCTGACTCTCGAACATTACAGCCAAAAAAAGAGGTGTTGGTCCATCTAGTGTAACATTGGGGTCAGCACCGTTTTCAAGCAGCGGACGCACCAGGGCACTGATGTTTTTCAGTGCACACCAGCAAAGTGGAGGGGCTGAGCCGGCTTGATTGACCGCAACGGGTGAGTGGAAGTCTGGGGTGTCCAAAAGCGCTAACGCAATCTCTTCACTACCGCCCGCGCAGGCGAGCTCTAGACAATTTGATCTCGTGACGCGATCGAACAAGAATGGCGAGGCACCCAATGCAAGCAGCCGCTTTGCGATGTCGGTGTAGCCGACGCGAGAGGAAATCACCAGTGCCGTTTCACCACCGCGAGAAAAGACGTTAAGGGCATGCCGCAAGTACTCTTTGCCAAGCGCGCGGTTGAGGTAAAAAAGCAACAGATGTGCGCAGTTGGTATGTCCCTCGAGAAGTGCGCAGTGAAGTGGTGTATAATGGAAGTATTGTAATGTGCTTGCGGACGTTATTTTGTTGGCGCTATTAGCGGGTATTATGGCAAAGCGTCTATTTAACTTCGGCTGCGAATCTTGCGGAGCCGCCGGTGCTTTGATTGAAAACAGGGCGACCACCTCATGTATTGCCATTCGTTGGAGAAGAACATACAACACCTCTTCGTATCCCAGTGTTGAACATGCAAGTACTGCCATGCGCCGTTGTTGCAACATTATGTGATTACTCGTTTCAAAGTCCAACAACGGGTGGATGACGATCTGATAGGCGGCGATGCGTTGTCGCATGGCAAGCGCGGCACACAGTGGGGCTAACATCGCATCTTCAGGGATGATTGTTATACCACTCGCTACTTTTTCTGATTCGTCACTGCGGCGCCTTAACAGTACTGGAGGAAAGAACAGGAGGTCTTCATTGGGCGTCGGGTTGTTGAGTAGTGCCCGTATCGACGAAGTCCTCACTCTCAGCGCTGTCCCAAGCGATATGCTTTCCCTACCACCTTTCATCAGTTCTTCGTCGTCAAAGGCGTCACTGCACGAACCCCTTTCTGCTCCCGTTAGAAGTCTTACCATCGCGCACTGCATCATATCTCCGTCGAATAATAGCGCATCTTTGGTAATGCCCATTCCCGGGATTAATTCAACCTCTTCTGAGCCCCCCAGGGGTTTAATATCCTGCAACGAGCTGCTGCGGGTGGTCGACTCGATTTCTACTGCGCCAGGTTCCAACAACTCCATGTGGTGCGAAAGTAGTAAGTGTCTGTCAAAAACGAAACGGACGACCGTGGAATCACTCTGATTCACACCTTGGAGGATCGACTTCATTTCCTCGGAAACCTGCAAGCTCACCGCTGGTCGGAGTCCTGTTGCTGAAGGAAGTGCTGTGAAAACTGTCCCAAGACTTACCCCATTAACAGTGTAGGATGCTGATCGTGTTGTCATGTCAACGTGGCACCCAATAACAATTGATTGCGACTTGTATACCGGTACACCTGCCAACCTAAAGACATTGCGAATTACACGAGGTATGTCGTCAGAATCGTCCTCTTCGGTCGCGCTCTCTTCATTTCCTTCTCCGACTAATTTCACAAAAGGGACGACGGTCTCACTTGGCTGTCGGGGTTTTTCCAAGGAAAAGCCTTCGGAACTGAAGGTTCCTAATCCGGAATACACCCACGATGTTCTGCTCTCTCCGAAGGAGATGGCATCATCCGATACAGAACCATTCTCATCTGCGCCATCGGGAGTCCGGTTCCAGCTTTGAAAGTACATCCGAATCAATGAAACCGATTGCATTTCTCCACCATCATTAGCTACCTCGATGGTGTTGGTGCACCCCACTGCGTGTTTCATGGGTCGCAGAATAACTTCCTCTGTGAGCTCGTCCAACCTATGTCTGTGTACGACGTCGAACGAGATACCTATAGAAGAGGTGTCACTGCCAAGCGGCTGGTTTGAGGAGTAACCGTCAGCAGCCGCCACGCACTCCTCAGAACACCAACCAACGTAAGCCGTACACCGCTGTTGAGAAGGTAGACCTTCACTTGTCGCATTTTCCGAGGCTGCGGCTGTGTACTCAAACGGTGAAGGGCTCAGGGGCACATCGTTAATCAAGAAGAATAACGAAATGTGCACTTCATAGTAAAACCGAGTGCCATGTGAGTCTATTAAAGTTTGCATTTGATCTCGTTGCATCCGCACATCCTGTGGCTCGTTAGGGACGTGCTCATTCCACTTGGTCATCCGCCGTGCTGGGAGCCGCACCACGTGCGCATTGACTGTAGACGTGTCCCCAACAAGCAGCAGATGTGCTCCAGTTGTCTCAAGAGGTGTGTAACCCCACGGATCTACACGACGTAACATCGGTGTGCTGGTAGCAGGGAGAACGGCGCACTTTGGGGCGGACATCGGCAGGCGATCAAATTTCCTTCTCGAAAGCAGTGACGAGAACGTTGGGTCCCCGGAAGTAAGTTTGTTCAGAAGGGAGGGAGTAAAACTGACGCTGAGACTGACGTCCATCCCGTGCCCCTTTTCCCACCCCTCTGCTGCACTGTCCCTCCCTCCTCTACTTGCACTGCTGCGAGGTTTTGGGGTTGATGTATTCCTTTTCCATAGGAGGCGGTTATTTAAGAAGTGTCGCAGACTGGCGCCCAACCCGCCGGTGAGAAGCGAGCTGTCCCACTCCTCCCATTTTTGTGTCAGGGTGATTTGTGCCATTTCGATAACATCTTCTTCTGCGCCCTCCGTACTTAGGTGATCACGACTGCTGCGTGACAGCGAGCTTAGATATTTCTTTACATTGTTCGTTGTTTCGTGTACGTACGTCTTATAGTAGTTACACTTGTTGTTGGGATTTAAGAATAGCCAGACATTGAGGGCATTAGTGTTGTAGAACCCAACTGATATAATACGCCGTATAACTTCCACCTGCGCGGTTATTACAGCAGAGAAAAGAATAATGGCTTCTTCATCCTTGTCCCGAAGAGCGCGCGTGCACGTCGCTGAGGTGGAAAGAACGAGCGACGCAAAGGCATCAATACGACCTTCAGAAACGGACTCCAAAACGACGTGTGATATATCCGGAAGGGGTTGGGCACGCCGCGACTGCGGGTACGCATCGCAGACCTTCGCGAGCCGGACTGTAGTTGTCACGAGGTGCTCGCGCGGCACAAGCTCTACTAATTGGGCCATTGTCAGGGGATCCACCACTGTGTTAATATACCACTGGACAAATTTGTCACCAATGATATTACCCTTTTCAATTTTTAGCGCCAGTACGCGGACGGAGAAGGGTAGTATAATTTCCTTCCGTAAACGTGAGTGGACATCTGACGCTAAGAGCGGTGGCACAAAGCGAAGTTCCTGTTCTTTTCTGATCAGTGGTTGCAGTGCACGCATGCGCATTAGTGTAACTGCTTTACCCCCACCAGCGGCGGCGGCGTCCCTATATATTTCCTCAATTTTCGTATCTTCGGGGCTCAACAATTTACTTCGCCGGCTGGTGTCCTCGTCCGCCCCGCGCACATTGTAAGCGCGTTCTTCTGACTCGACTGTGGTCAACAGCTGCACTAACTGCGTGTGGCGCGAAGTCAAAAATTCTAGCTCCTTCGAATATCGTTTGATGGGCGCCCTCCGCTTTGACTCCCGCAATCTCCGGTGAAATTTGTCTTTCTTGTGCATGTTGTAATCCTCATCAATTCCCGTTCCACGTTCGAGGCTCTCGTAATACTCGCGCAACATGGACTCATCACGGCGCAGCACACTTATGCGGTCGTTAAGCCGACAGAGTAGCCAACTAAGTATTTCATTTGCTTGCTTCAGCACCCCCTGGTAGTGCACTAACTCATCCTGTATGAGGGCCAATTGCCTTTTTGAGAATCCCTTTCCACCTTTCTTTTTCAGCCATGAGTCCGGTCTGCTTTGTACAAGATCCCTGATGCCATTAAGGTGAAGTTCTAATTCCTCATCGCTGCAGCTGAGCACATCTAGCTCACCCAGGGAGATAATATGGGGCTCCGAATCCAACACCGGCGAACTACCGTCTTGCTTCCCCTTCTCCTGTGTGGAGCAACTGACCCTGGCATCCCACAGCAGTGTCACAGGGGGTCGGAGTGCGGCAGCACTTGTCATAGGTTTGGGTGAGAAACCGCAGCTGAAATTGTGAATGAGTGAGGTGGAATGGTGAAGTGATCTATGTTTCTTCCCTTTTCTCTCCGTTTACTCCCACCCCAACGTCTATCTAGTTTTGTACTTGTTATGTGGTTACTAACGTATTTATACGGTTAGGTGCGAAGGGCTGCGGGGCTCCTGTGACAAAGAACAAAGCAGCCCTGCACTTCGTTACAGCACTTTCCTCGCTATTGCACTGTTCTGTATGCCTACTACTGGCAACCAGATACACACAAGCACACGAATTAAAAAGGTGAAATGAGTGGGAGAAAGACGGAAGTAAAACAAAAGACAGTAGGACGGTCTACACTCAGTGCAGCCACAGGCTTCGTTCTGCCTTAAACCAGAACATTTGAGTCGTCACCGCGCAGTAATGCGAGATATTCCAAACTCGTCACCCCTTAATGCGCTCCCAGAGACATCACGGGTCTCCGCCAGTGGAACACGGAAGGAAAAGAAAGTACGGATAGGGTGTGGTGTCATAGAAGTGCCCCTCCCCACACACACACTGCGGCAAACAATCCCCCACCTTCTCTTTAAGTAAACAGGCAAAAACGGGGCAGACGTAGAGGCAACAGAAATAGTGAGGGCGTAACAGCGACAGTGAAGGTAGGAAAGGAGCAAGAGGAAACGACGGGTGACCGTCGGAGTTATATTATATGAGAGCTGCCACGTTTCCCCGCCTCCGCGAGGTTGCAACTAACAGCGGCACTAACAAAAACCCTTCAGAACCATATCTTTCTTCGCAACCCCCGTCAGTTTCCCCCCTTTCTTGAGATATGTGCAGACATGAAGGGCTCGTACACCGCCCTTTCTTTCCCCTCCCGTTTTTGCATTCGCTCATCCTTCTCTATTTTCACCCATGACTATTTCGTCTTTGCTTGTTCTCCGGATTACTCCTTCTCCCCTCAAACACAACAGAGAAAAAAGGGAAAGGAAACGCTAGTTGGGAGTTTGCTGCGTAATCTCCATCACTGATTGAGAGAGTGCCATAACCTTTTTTTTCCAGTGCGACACGTGCTCAGCCAGCTCCTTTACCTCCTGCAGGCTCAAAACTCGCGGCTCCACCCACGTAATATGCACTTCCTCCGAAAGGCCGTCGATCTTGCCGATGATAATTCCCTGGGCCAGCGCCGCAAGAAGAAGTGGTTCCACACGCTTTAGGGGCACTGCGCACCGCCGTGCAATCAGGTCAAAGGCGAAGGTTCGTTCATTGAATGGTGTGTAGAAGACAAGATGCAGAAGCGCCATCAGTCGCACTTTGTGCACGACAGATGCGAGTGCACGAGTCAGTACGGGGTTCGACTCAATGTGGCTGCGGTGCGTCTCAGCATACTGCTCGAATTCCTCAACCTTCCCGTCGTTGCAGATACGAAGCCACTCGAGGATCCAGAGGTGCTCAGCGCTCGCGGCTAACCGTTCGGTAAAACACTGATAATTGAGAAACTTCCCAAAGTTGTGTATTTCCTCCGACAGAAGCGCTGCTATGGCTGTATCATAGGCAAGTGTCATCATATCACTCTCAAGAATGGCCATCTCAGCGCGCTCCGCACTCTTTACGGTTTCGAAAGCGTTCTTGTAGTATTGTGTATACTGCCGCCGCATCTTGTAATCCTTTCCCCTGGCTTGACAGTGAAGCGCCGTGAGGACAGGGTCCACTTCATGCATCTGCTTCGAGTGAATAAAATTTTCCACAGAATCAAGAATGTCGTGTGCTTCTTGCGCAGCCGCCTCCAGCGGAATGATATGATCACAGCCGTTCTGCCTATCGAGGAGCAAAAGCGCACGGATACAGCGGGCCGCATTCCCCCCCTGTTCAGAGGGGTTTATTGATAATGAAGTTACTGCGTTATCAACGAGTTCTAGCGCCATTTGCAATGAAACATTTGGACTAAAACAGACTGTATGCAGTAACTTTACGTACGCTACAGGCGACATTTCCATGCGTACTGTTCTCAGCACATTTTCATGCAGTTCGTAAGCTGATTTGAGAACGATGGGATCGTGCACGGCCTGCAGCAGGCTGTCTGTCATTTCACACCACTGAGCGCCAGCTAATTCTTCTCTCGCCCGCTCCAATATTTCCGCCGTCCCATAGCTTCCCGCCTGCCTGAGGGTAATAATAATCCCATCCAGGTACTGCAGCGTCCGCTCCTCCATATTTGTCGTGGACTTTTGCGCTATATGGGCCTGCAAAACAAGTGTCGTCGTGCTCTCTGCTCCTCCGTTTTTTTTTGTTGAAGCACTTCTCTCGGTTTTTCCTTCTCTACCTTCCCCCTTCAGTTGGTTCAGGCACCGAGTACTTAGTTATCAAATTTCTCCTTTTTTTTCTTTCTGATTGTGACCGCCCTTTCTCCCTTTTGCTTTGTTTCTTCTCTCTTTCGACGAAATCCACACACGCAGCCAAACATAATGTTAAGTAAACAAATTGAAGGTGTGAAGAGCGAGTAGTGACACGCAACGTTAGCGTCAGCGGGGACGCAACCCGCACGGAACCCACACGAGCAAAAATGTACCACTCACACTTCAAACTTGTTTGCCCTCCTTTCTTTCTTCCCCTGATCGACAGAAGTTACATTTTCTCCTTTTTCATATTAGCACCAATCACGCTGAAGGCGCACACCCCACCGCCCCACTAGTTTTAACCCAATCACATGGCAAAAGAAGGAAGGAGCTGGAAAAACAAAAAGCCAAATATGGTAAACAGCACCATAAATCAATATAAAAAAAACCAATACATATATTTATCGCATAAACGTTTAACTATACAAACGTAATATATTCCCTTAAAATTTCCGGTAAATTGAACAACGTGGTGATTCCACTCGACTAATTGCCTGCGACCAGCCTTATACTCGCCTGGACGAGAAACCAAGTGGCCACCCCAGCCTCACGAAGACTGAGTTGTTAATTAACTTTGTCCTGTCTGGGACGCAGCGACCAAATGTTGCTGCCCTGCAGCCCTTTTATTTTTTTTCTTTGCTGTGATGGGGAGCAACGGAAAAGAAAAAGGGGAATGAAGAAAATAAACAAGTCTATGTCAAAAACAAAAAAAAAAGAAGATGAAAGCATAACAAAATAAAATTAGGCGGTTGACTCCCATAGAGTCTTTATGTTTACAGGAAAGGAGGAAAATCCTTACACCCAGTTGGAAAGGCTGTTGAGCTTTCCAGAAGGACGTTTGTAAGGAAACGCTAGGAAACAGCAATGCCGCTACGATCCAAACCCAAAAGCACAAACGCGCGGAGTACGCAGAGTGCATTTGTGGATTAAAGGGACGTAAAAGTTGCTGCTTCCACAGAAGCGAAGCAGACTGAACCAAAAAATATCCGCAGATGCTGTCGCTCCGCCTATGCTTCAAAAGTCCAAACACCTTAGTGGGGAAGCTGACTTCGCATTGCGCTCTATTCACCTACTACACATGAGGGTGGATGATGTTGACAATTCTCGTGCCGTACGACAGTACAAAGCTGCAGTCCAACTTAAAATTTGTCGTTCGGTTCCCAAAAACTAAATATCGACCACTTCCCCCCTCAGCTATTTCACGGCTGCGCGTCGCTACCGAACCCGTAATTTGTGAGAAACTTCTGCGTTGCCTCTATGAAGAACCACATGAGCACCACCTGCGGGACACAGCGCATTATCTCTACGCTCGCCCCACCGTATAACCCTCGGATGCCCTCGTAGCGGTATACATGCCACAAACATTCGCGAACGCCCCGGTGCACAATTCCACTCTTTCCTTGACCAGACATGCCAATCCGCCGCTTTGCCACGTCGAGGGGGAAACAGACTGCAATAGACGCCACGGCAGCTGTCGCCCCGCCAATGGTTGTGGATATAGCATTCTTATAAGATGGATGATCTTTAAGGAAATCTTTCTCCATCAGCTTATACTTGATCGTTTCGTAAGTAGCAAAGTTGATAAGAATGTCCGGCACTCGCTGCAGCAGGGATGCCCCGAGCCCACGGTAAAAGTTCTTCATGGAGTTCGTCTCGGCGTGAATGATGCGTATCGTACCCATGATACTTTTGAATTGCTTCTCTCCTGACATAAGGCGCAGGCGAACCACCTCGCCTGGGTACACGGCAACTCCCGCGATAGTAGCAGATATACCCCCCGCACCACACTTCATTAGAAACAACTCGGCGGTCTCCACGTGCCTGCTCGCGTTCCGAATGTCTCCGTCATCCCCTTTGGGTGGCCGCACATATCTTTCAGAGAGGTCTTGGAAAAGGAACTTCAACCTGCTATATGTGACAAACTGCATACCAGAGTACGGCACCCGAATAATCATCGATGTTAAATTCCCCCTCCAAAAGCCCCTCCACCCTTCATTTCTTTTGATGTGACTGACGAGTTGAAATGTATTGAGATTCCTATGTTCTCCCAGCTGCTGAAGTATGACGATACGTTGAAACGGGGCAAGCAAGGATTTAGCGGCTGCCGAACCCAGTCCTCCTGCCACCACATCCACGAGCGGTGCATGTTTTTTTTCCGCCGCCGAAGACATGAAGAAAATATCAGAATATTACGAATAATAATATTATGGGTGTGTGTACTTGTTATGTCCCTGCAGAATTTTCTCCTTACCTTTCTTCCTAATATCCGCGCTTCTCGGACAGATGCTCTATTGGCTTCCTCGTGCGGGAGCCTTTTTTTTTTCTTTTAAAAAATTCTCTTGTTAAGTATCGTCCCCAGCAATGGGGCACTGCTTTTGGATAGCGATGGCGGCAGAAGCCTCAAGCGGGACAAATAGCACCGACTGGGTGCGGAAAGGACCCTCAGCCGCTTCCACACCTTATGTTCCAAACTATGAATGTCCACGTAACAACACCGACCCCCCTTTTTTTTGCTTTATCTTGTTGCCTAAGGGATGTGAAAAAAAAAAAATGGGAAGGATACTTTAGGTAACCTTGAAGAACAATGAAATACTTAAACAAGGTTGCCTTCATACGTTGGGCGAAACGCGATTTCTTTCTTCCTCTTCCTCTCCCCCAAAATGTAACACCAAAAAAACGACGGTAGAATCACCGCATCGCAAACAGCAGCGATTTCACCGTTAACTAAGGTTCTGTAGACCCTTGCTCATGACATAGTGTCTGCGTTATATAGGCATCTCACACCAGGTCAGGTAACTGTATATACTCTTACCTTTACTTCATTTTCCCTCCCTCGCAGTGCATGACCCTCCAGTTTTACCCAATTAACCTCGGCCAGAAAACACGCCTACACGAAACTGGTATGCCAAGCATCAACCGCTATAAGGGAAGAGGCACAACCCCACTCGACAGTAACTTAGCACCGCTTTTGAGATGCGCTGAACACTGCTGAAAGTCTGGTGTGACTGTACCTTAAGCCGCCATGGACAGGTCGCTCTCTCTCTTTTTCACCCTACGGGTTCCGCGGGTGCAGCAATCAACATCGCACGCTCTTCCCTTGTTGAAGCACCTTGAATGGCACAGAAAGGTGAAAGGTAGAAGAGAGGCGCCGTTGGAGAGTGAAATTGAACTTACAAAACAAGTACAGCTCAAAAGCGGATACAAGATCCGCAGCATATGCACAACAAAGGTCCGGTATTCCCCTCTACCCCACTAGTTCCACCAACCTGCTACAGGAGGTAGTAATGCACACTAAAAGAAAGAGAGTGACATCCACACACACGCACAATGGAGGTGAAAGAGGGTTATGGGAGCGAAACGAACTGAAGCTACCTCTGACACGAAACGTGTGACGAGTCACGTCCTCCTGAGTTGCCACATGGGGCACTCGCATTTTCTATTTTGACATGACATGGCAACCCCAAGCCCGTCTTCCCCCCCCCCTCATTAGACCGGCCACCCATATGTTATTATCGTAACCAGACGGGTGTTTCCCTTCCGGAGTCTTCCCCCTCAACCACCTCGTCTGGTATTGTCGAGACGTCATCACCTGCCGATGGCGATTTGTCAGGAGCCCGTTCCTCTTCCTGGTTGGACATGCGACCGTCCTCCTTGCGGATTGAAGTGGATAGTGGAGAAGAGGCAGACGACCGCTCGGAGGCTCCTGACAAAGCTGATGACGATCGCGCCGACGGTCTTGCTTGCTCCACTGAGGATGGAGATGTCGCCGACGACAGTTGCGATGAGGGGCTGGTGTACTGTTGTGACCGCCCGGTCGACTGCTCGGAAAGCGGTGTCGTGTACCGTTCCGAAGGTTCATCCGCTTCCTGTTTCGCAGGCTTGTGACCCTTTTGGTTTGGTGTGGTATGAATGTTGCTGTTGGAGCTCTTATCCATACTACCGGTACTTAGGGTACGGCTTTCGTCCGCTTCACCTGAACTGCTGGCGACGGAGCCGGGAGCTTCGCAATTATGGATTTCCGATCCACCGTTACCAACGGCTGATTTGACCTCCCTTTCTGTTTCTTTTTCGGGCTTGCGCTCCTTCGCTGCATCCTTCGAGCCTGATTTTGCTCCATTGTCCTGTGGAATGTTCTTCACCGCGGTTCGACTATGCGTGCTTTCTTCAACGGTTGACGTCGTGCTCTCATTCTTGTAGGATGTAATGAACGTTGGTGGCACCTTCCTTACAGATGGCAGTAGGGTCCGATCCGCTCCCCCCAATCCTTTCCCTTTCTTGGGAGACCCCTGCCGTCCGGTGGCATCCCTCCCAGGGCTCCACGAATCGGATGAATGCCACGTGTTGAGGGGGTTCGAGGATCCTGTGGCATCGCTTAGCATCGGCAGCCTCGACCTTCGGATAGAAGCACCTGGTGCCCCAAGGAATGCCTTCGACGGGGACTGACCTGCCGCAAAATGCCGACTGCCATCAGGGCTTGACGAATGCTCGTAGCTCACCATCCGCCCACCTACCCCCTCCATGTTGCTTATACTACGTCTCCGAATCTTTGGATCGTTGGGGAACAACACGCTAACCTTTTCTACAAGTTCCGCGATTCGCGCGTCCATTCGACTTACCCTACTCGCTAGTTTCTCCGCCTCAGCATCAAGCTTCGCCTTTCCCGGGAACTTGACACCACTCAAGTCTTCGTCATTGTTCATTTCAGCCGTAACTGTCAAGGGTACCTGAGAACCCCCAGCAATTATGATGGCAGTATTGAGTCTATGAATAAGTTTTCGATTACCTTCAACCATCTTTTGCAACTCACGATATTCCTCAGGTTTCATATCCGTTAATTTTTCCTGCCTCATGTGACTCTCAAGTGACTTAATCTTATCACTAAGTTTTGACGAGGTGCCGCGCGCTGTGCTGATTTTTTCAAGTAGTTCATCCACCTTACCTTGAAGTGTAAGGCGAGCATACATGCCCTCCTTTCGCTGCCGATTGCTTTTATCATCATCATCCGCTGTTCGTTCCTTCACCATCCGTGAAATCACCAGTGATGCGTGCCGCCTTTCGGATGCAACCCTACGCCTCCGCTCTTTGGCCTCGGCAAGCTTTTCTTTTGCGCGTCGCAGCTCCCTATTGGCACTATCCACAAGCAGGTCGATATTTATTTCTCCTGTTTCCCAAATTTGAACAAGCTGCAGCAGGTGCTCGTGCTCTCGCCGTAGAGACTCCACATCCACGTACTTCAAGTTTTGTTCAGACCTCTTAAGCGCGCGCCTAGGGGTTCTTTTTCGAATAAGTGCCTTTATGTTTTGACGAACTCTCATAAGCTCACTTTTTACCCTTGCGATATTTCTCCTTAATGATGTGGGGGAAGTCCCTCCGCTGCGGTTCTGCTCTTCACCTGAGGGTGCTGAGGGCGACTTGTAAGCCTTACGCAACCTCCCTGCGGCGGAGAGACCAAATGCCCCGGCTCTCGCCCTGGCCTCAGGCTTCCCCAGATACACCGTTCGCGGCGAGTAGTGTCTGCTACCGAGCGATTTGTTTCCTGCCCTCAATGGACCACGGTACAGACTAGCATTAGCGGTTTTCCATACGCAAGGACCGCTACCGGCCTCGCCATTCCCGTACTCCTTATTCGTTCCTGTGACTTTGGGTAACAAAGGATGGGGAAAACATCCGGCACAAGAATCCTTCGTCATCGCTTTGTTGCTCATTTCATCCGCACATTCTTCACCCTTGTTCTGCTTCCGTACCTTAAGTCCATCTTTGGTCCCTATTGTTAGTGCTGTTGACACACCACTAGTTGAGCGATAAACAGATTCAACAACCTTTCCACTACCAATCTTTCTTTTTCTACTACCGCCAGAGCCACTAGGACGGGTGGAGAAAGACGTCGACGAATCTTCCTCAGAGCCTTCTTCACCTTCTAAAGATGTCAAAGACTCATTACTACTCGACGTGCCTTCACCGCTTCCATCCCTTGACGAAGAAAAATGCTCTCCGTTCCTCCGCCCCACCGAAGAAATGGATTTACGACTCGAAGACAGCTTGCCTGAATATCTATTCCTAGGTTCCGAAGACAGTGAAGAGGCACTAGACATCGAGGATGAAACCGCCTTTTCCTTCTGCTTTTCAGATTCCTTACTTGACATTTGAGATGATGGGCGTGATTCCTCCTGCTTTTCAGATTCCTTAGTTG
>NW_027124620.1:640-2167 GCF_001457755.1 Trypanosoma equiperdum | reverse complement strand
GTATCATAATCAAAGCATTTTACACTAATATCCGTCTTTCTAGCTTCTTGGTTTGTTTTAGCAACTGCGGTTTTAGGATCATTTTCGTAGGCTTTACTTGTAGAGTTATATTTGCATCCCACATCGGGCTTGCATTCCTCTGGGTTTGTAATCTTGTTGCAGGTTTGATTGTTTTTGTCGTCGTTGTTGTTATTGGAATCTTTGTGGGGGCAGCTAGACTTGGTGTTTAAGTCTTTTAATCGTGCTGCTGTCAGAGCTGCGACGTCCGTGTCATCTAGCTCGAAAAAACTCTTGAATGTCGCCTCGCTTTTCTTTGTTGTTTTGAAGTGAAGTTGTCTTATCATGATAGTGAATGGCCTGCTGATGTTGTCGCTTCGTTTTGTGCCAAAGAAATTGTCTATTTTGGTTTTTGCTTGAGCTGGTGTTAGCTGCTCATCGCCGGTGGCAGTTTTAATGGCATCCAGCCATTCCCCGGCTGGTTCTCCTTCGGGTATCGCTGTTTCTAGTGTGTCGATGGTTGTTAGGGCGTGGACCTGGTTCTGTATTATGTTTGTGTCTAGTTCCGTTAGCGCCTTTTTTGCGTTGTTTAGCGTCGGGTTTGGTGCGGTATCTGTCTTCCAGTCGGCGACTGCCATGTCCGAGTCTTTTGTCAGTGTGAGTAGTCCGTCTGCCCATTTTACTGTTGTCGTGGTGCCCGGAGTCCCGACGTATGAGGCTAGAGTGCTTTTACTTAGTCCGCAGTCTGTGTTTCCACCGATTAAGCCTGCATTTGCAGGTGGCGCAGCGGTTTTGGCTTTTTTCAGCTCGTCGTGTGTTGTTTGGATCGATTGTGCGTAGTCTGGTGCTGAGCATGTTGTATCGAAGCCGCTTGCGTAATTAGTTAAGGTTGTTGGCTTTATGCACGCGTTTGTTTGCTTGTCGTCGCCGTGGGCTTGTCGCCACACCGAAACAAATTCGTCGATTCGCCCTGCCGCATAGGCCGCTGCCGCTGCTGCTGAAGTCCCTTTTGTTAAAAGATGAGTTGCTTTTGTATTGGCCGCGGCGCTCCTTCGTTCGATTACGGCTAGAACGATTTGGATGGCTTGCGTGTAGTCTGGTGCTATCAGTAAAAGTAAGTTTAGTTTTGCCGTTAGTTTGCGGTTTTCGTTTTGTGCGTCCTCCAGACCGGCCGACGCCTGTTTGAGAGCAGCAGCCACGTTTTTGTAGTTTGTTGAGAGTTGGCAAGTTGAAGTCGCTATCGCCTCGCTCATGGAGTTATCGGCTGCTCTGGCATACTGTACAACCATTAGTGGCACCAAGATCTTAAAGATCGCTTTTACGGATCCTGCGTGTCGTTGCTGCATTTCCGAGCAGGGTTCCTCGGGTCACTTCTTTATTTGTGAGTACAAAAAAACATTAAAAAGGCTGTTTTTTGTACCATGTCGAGCAGATACCGCTAACACTTGCAACGGGTGAAAATGGCGGGTGGTGCTGGGACCAATTGATGAGTGTTATATAAATGAGTTACACTATATTTGCGAAAACGTA
>NW_027124620.1:0-630 GCF_001457755.1 Trypanosoma equiperdum | reverse complement strand
GGTGGTTCGGCGTTTCGCCGATTTTAGTCGACGTTGGCGCATTCTTTCTGGAATATTATGGTCGAAAACGTTTTTTTACTTGAAGGAAGTAGTGACTTATTTGTTATGAGCGACATAAGGTTAAGAAAGAACTTCTTTAGTGATATTTCTAACGAGCTATTTTCGTTTTTCGTTTGCTTCAACTCTAGGACGGGCCTTTTAAACTGTGTGGTTATTATTCGCTTAGTTAAGGCGTCCCTGCTTGTTTCTTCCAGATGGATAGAGCTGCTGAAACAGTTTCAATTGTCGTTGGAAGTTTAAATCTTTCTCTGGATCTTCCTGCTTAACACCAGTGACTAATTATTTTGAATTCCAATCAACTTTTTACGAATAAGATTTTACTATGTGCCGTTATATATATATATATATGTTGCGTGTATTCGCTTCATCAGCAACTTCACTCCTGTAAATATTGAAAATATCGAACATATTTCTATATTCGAAGATGAATATCTTCTGGTTTCTAGCTGGTTCTATTTTTCTTCGATTTTCTACTGCTTACTGGCACAATACACAGGAAAAGATGCTGGTTGTCACGGGCATAGCTTGCTTTTTTTAATCACTTGCACTCTGTATGTATTTAGGCCACAT
>NW_027124146.1:19154-37373 GCF_001457755.1 Trypanosoma equiperdum | reverse complement strand
TTGCCGAAGGTCTGCACCTGCTTGAGGGTGTGCGTCTTCTCACCGGACATTTGGGTGCTAGCAACCAACAAAAAAGTTGAAAATAAAACAAACAAATAGGGGTGAAAGCAAATCACCGCAACTTCCAATGACAGTGTAGGAAAGTGGCAACACACGGCAGCGACGACCACCCCATTACAGAAGGGTGTGAAAGCAGATAAGAAATTAATAGTGAAACAAACAGTTAAAAGAGAAATTAAAAACATGCAACTGATAAAGGCAACTCCGCAACCCGGGTGTATATCGTGCCGCCACCTCATCAATACGCTGTCATACAGCAGGCGATTAACGGTACGACTTTGTGAAGCGCGTACGGGCAGAGTGACGGCCCCATTTTTTGGGTTCGCAGCGGCGAGGATCCGCAATGAGGAGGAACTTGTCATACTCCAAGTACTTGTCTTTCAGTGCAGCCTTCTCAATCTCATTGTGGTACTTTTGGTAATATGCGATGATACCCTTCGCGATGGCCTGGCGGACGGCGTATGCCTGAGCGACCTGACCGGAGCCACGAACCCTCACATCAACGCGCAGGCGAGAAAAGTACCGAGCGCCCACTACCTTGACAGCTTCCATGATCTTCGCACGGAGCGTCTCAGGAAGGATCTGAGATATGGGGACACCATTGATGCGAATGTTACACTGCGGGGCCTTCGTCACCGTGGCGACCGCAATGGCCGTTTTCTTCTTGCCGAAGGTCTGCACCTGCTTGAGGGTGTGCGTCTTCTCACCGGACATTCTTAGCGGCTAACCTGTTTTGTTTGAACGTTTATCCGCAATCAGAAAAAGATGATGGGAAAGGTCGAAAAATGAGACTCAGGTAAACACGAGGGTGTTAGCGGAAACAACTGTCAGTTGCACTTCCAGAGCCGTATATACGGCAGAAGAACCTGTCCAAGCGCCCTTTGAATGAATGCGATGGTCCCGAGCGGACCTGCATTTACGCTATTCGTATGTTCCTCATTAACAGAACTTGGGCAGACGCGTTGGGTCTCTTTTTTAAAAAAAAACTATGAGGGAAAACCCGGTGCAGGCAGATAAAGAGGAGCAAGCACAGAGAGAGAGAGTAATCGGCCCTACCCCGATACCTACGACAACACCGTCATTCGTAAATCTTCCACGCTAGTCCATCGCGAACAGTTTGGCTGATGTATCGGCTACAAGTTGCTTCTCACCCTTCTTCTGAGCACGCTGAAGCTCCTCCGCCCGTTTGGCTTCTTCCTCAAGTAGTTCCTGCAGCGCGACCATATCTACGGCACCCTCAACAATAGTCATGGTTCGCATATCAATGGAGTGGTCCCTCTTCCTGGCGTGCTCCTCGCTCACCGGATCATCAATGGGTGCGATATTGTTAAGTACCTGTAGCATCTCTTCATGTGTCATTGGGCGCTGTAACTCCTGAAGACCAATTGGGCTCCCAACGGGCTCACCAGCGTCAACCGCACGCTTCACCTCCTGCCATGAGCCATGCTCACCAGGCGGTGTTGGTGGCTCCCGCCATGCCCGTTCCTCCACCTGTGCCTCGAAAAATGCACTTCTCGTGGACTCTGTCATGGAAACATCGGCACCTCGCAGTGCGGGATGCCCCGCCTCCACCAATTCCTGCGCTTCTGCACTTGCCCTTGGCAGCGGTACAGCTCGCCTCATGATTTTACGACCTTTCGGTTTCTCCCCCTCCTCGTCCTGTGTGCGCTCCTTCAGCTTTCCGTCCCCATGTGCCGTCCTAAGCTGTGCCGATCTTGATGCTGCAGAAACACTGCTGCAGTCTCGCTCTTCTTCCTCGCAATGGTTCACAGGGGTCACTGAGGAGAAGTCAACTGTCCCTGCGGTTGTGAGGCCCGACGTGTTATCCTCTGCCAGCCCTTCCAATTCATCCAGTGCTTGCTCCAATTCTCGTACCGTCCGCAGTAACTCGTCTTCGTGATCATGAAAGTTGTGCACCATATACTGCCAGAACTTCAGTTGTTCACTTAGCTGCCGCACACGTTTTTCCTGCATCCCTTGCCGCTTGCTCGAATCGGCTGTTACACGCCGCATCACGAAGTTTGCGTCGTTCTCTGCTCTTTCAAGCAGCAGCCGGCGGTCGCACGCTGCCTCAAACTCAACAAGCTCCTTTGCATAGTTAGCTATTTCTTCATCAGAGAGCCCTTTTGCGCGCCCGCGCCAGCGCTGGCCAATGGCATTCGGATTAACGCTGCTACTGACTAAGGATCCAATGCGATTGCAGCAGCGACGCAGGAAACCACCCTGCTTCAAGGCTTGTGCGGTCCCCGTGACAAATCGTGTGTTCGACAATAAGTCATCAAATCCACCCTGAAGCATGGCACCGCGGACGGCGGCACCGATGGCTACAGCGTAGTCGGCAGGACACGAGGCTTCAGATTCCACATGTCGACCAAAGTACTCTGTCAGAAGATGGCGTATTGGGGGGTCACGTGTCATGGCCCCCACAAGTAGTACATTGTCAATGTCTGCTGGACGTATGCTTGTGTGGTCGAAAAGCTTGTTGAGGCATTCCACGCAGCGAACCCTCAATGGCCGAGTTAGTTCAATGTATTCCTCAAGCGTGAGCGTGGCCTCGAGTGGAACAATGTCACGAAGCTTCTCTGAAAAGTGAAATGCACGATTGTAGCCATAATATGGCTCCGTTGAGTGCGTAAAATGAATCTTTGCCTTCTCAGCCTCAAGAAGGAGCTGGCGGTACGTAGCTACACCTTGCCCCACGTTTCCTTCTGCGTCCTCCAGAGGTACTCGCCACTTACGCTCAAATTGGTCAGAAAAATGCTGAGACAATACAGCATCCCAATCATTGCCGCCAAGCAATGGGTCACCATGTGTCGCAACAAGTGTAAAAGTACCCCGTCGCCGATCATTTTCCATCACAGCACAGTCCAGTGTGCCACCGCCCAAATCAAACACCAGCGAACGTACAATACGCTTAGATCCCGATAGATGTTCCCTTGATGAGGCATTACTAGGCTGCAAAACAGTATGAGCCAAACAAGCGGCGGATGGCTCGTCAATTACCTCCAGGACATCAAAACCCGCGGCAAGTGCAGCATCCTCCGTCGCTACCTTCTGTTGTGGGGTGAAGAATGCAGGAACACTCACTACAACGGCATTCACCGGTTCCTTGAGAAATTTTTCTGCCTCCTTTTTCAGATAGCGCAGGAACATGGCTATGATATGGGTTACTGTATAGGTGCGACCCATAATTTCTACTGCCACCTCTCCCCGTTCGTTAAGCGTAACCATATTTGTCTTATGGAGCTGGGACTGTACGCGGCCCAACTCACCAACACCCCTGCCAATAAGGCGCTTTCCACTGCACAACGTCGCGCTCGCACTCGTCCGTACGCAGGCCCGGGCCTCTTCACCATATAAGCGAACCTTGTGACTTTTATCAAACGTAATTGCGGTGGGAAAAACCCACGACCCCGTTGGAGATGGAATTATCTTTGGCCTGTTCGTTTTCTTGTCGATATATGAAATACAGCTGTTCGTAGTACCGAGGTCTATGCCAATGACACGGTCCCCCGAAGCACGAGTTTCTTCCTTCACAACGACGTACCGGGCGCGCGTGGCCTCGTCAAGCTCCACCCGCCGTTTCGCCTCTATTTCAACCGCATGCTGCATGTTGACGCTTACTCCTGGTCGCGGCGGAGGCATCGGCATAGGCAGCTGCTGCAGAAGGCCTGCCGTGAGGCGAAACGAAAAAACCTTACAACAGTGCATGTGGCACTATAGACAGTTGAACAGACAAAGAGAAGGAAATAAACTGAACAAACAACTGTCTTGCCTGCGCTTCGTTGTGGGCTATTGTTTTGGTGGATCGCCGCAGAACAACAGCGATAACGACCGTGCAAACGCTACAATGCGACAGCACCTTCTGTACCCCACACTCGCTACCCCTTCTGCACAGTGTAAAGACATCACAAGAGATAAGGAATCGAAGTTTAGAGGAGAGCATTTTTTTTGTGCGTAGCGGGCCCTCGAAGCGCAAAATACAAAAGCACAAAATACTTACCACGTTACACACGTCTACAGAAGCGCGCCAACGACATGGCTGATCATGAACAAAAATGAGGCACTTCCCTTTACTCCTGCGGTTCGTGTGGGTAGTCAGCGCTGAGCCCCTTACGCAAAGGGGCACCCACAAACGTGCACATGTGAATGTGAAAGATGGGGGGAGGGGGAAGTTGGCAACAACGCAGCTTTTTAGTCTCCCTTGGTACGGGTTTTCCGCGGTGTTCGAGTGAATCGGGGCTCATTCTCTTCCACCGGTGGAAGATGGGGCAACCACCGCGAAACAATGGGAGCACCTACCCAAGTGATGGCTGAGGAAAGCAGCAAACTAGCCAGTGGAAAGACAAACTCCACATCCCACAAGAACTGATAATCCATATTGGGGACTACGTGTTGTCTCACAGGCGTTACAACACTCACCCTTGACCTATTCCTACAAATGCCTCCAACTCTGAAGCCTCTGAAGTATCCCAGTCGTACGGCAACGGAATAAAAGAAAGAGGAAGAAGCGACCAAATCTACATGAACAAGGAGTAGATTCGTAATACCTTATTGCACCAGATTCACAAATATCGCAGAGCTAGAGCATAGTGCATGATCGTAAGCACGCCACCAGCGCTTAGCGTTAATGTTGGTCCAATCACTGGAAGAGAAATGGCACCACTGCAGCAAGGATAGGGACTTGGCCTCAATGCAAGCTGCTATAATAGGTTTGCCGTCCCTAGTCGGAGTCGCTGTGAGTGAGGTGATGCAGCTTCCGACTGAGGTAATCCCTGTCGGCATCGGCAACCTGCTTGGAGTTCACGACAATTGGGAACCAAACACTTTCCAGTATTTGCTGCAAAAACAGCAAGCGCCCCTTGCTCATTTCTTCAATGATGAATGCAACCAAATTCACCGCGTATCGATTGAAGCACAATTCCAGCAACACCTTTAAAATCCGGGTTAGCGCGGTGTAGGGACAAGGCACCCCGTCATCACATGTCCAACGCCTGACAACTTCGTCGCAAGCAACACCACCTCCGAGCGAACACTTACAGCACTGATCCGGAGATACGAGTAATCTGTACCTTGCTTCCCAATTTCTATGTCGGTCAAGAACTCCGTTCTCCTCATTATGCAACCGCCATCCGTAGAAGCGCAGAAACACTACGTAACTATAATGCACGCGGTCCATTACACCGTGTCGTCGAAGACATTTATAGTCCTCCCATGTCAAGGGACAACACAATTCACGCCATGAAGATATTGGTGAGGAGTCATCAGCCCCGTCCATCGGGTGGCACGAAGCGCTAATTTGTACAGAGGGCATGAGTAGCCACAGTAGGAGTTCCCAGTTAGTGCGCAACAACTCAAGCCCCTCAGAGCTAGAAAGACGTAACGAATGCTCCTCCTCGCTAAATGAATCATTGTAGTGGGCAGGGAGGAGTGCTTGATGAAGGGAAATAACATACAGTGTGGAGTCCTCAGAATGCGAAATATCTGTGCCATCTGGTACTACCTGCAGTCGCACAGCACGTTTACCACAGTAAAATGCAACAGCTGGGTGGCTTCTCTCGGGTTTGGTAGATCCACCAGATGCTCCTGCTTCCGCCTCATTGCGCAGAGCAGTGAGCATTTCTTCCAGATCTTGCGGCGCTCCGGGGGTCGATTGTTGCAGTTCGCCGGAGGACATTTGTTACAGCACTTCCTCTACCATGAAGTAGGCCGCTGCTTACCTAGCATTGCCGACACCGTTAACAAATCGAAGGCACGGGGAGGCGAAGAAGCAAATTGAAAACACTAATGCAGACCCACTACGTTCTTTCGGTTTGCAGCAATATATAATTACAATTACCCCATTCTATCACACCAATAACTTTTAAGTGCTGACACAGCGAGTATAATGCAATGGGGAAAAATCACTCCTCCGATCGGAGGGCGAAGGGGTGCAACGTTGGAAGGGACACAACCGGGCGCGCAACAGGGGGGCCACGGTAACGGCCGCGGAAGAATTCCGCATCGCCGTAAGGGGCTGGAAGGGCGCCCATTAGAGATTTTTGTCCATTCGTGGCGGCAACGCTCCCCCCAACGCGCCATTCGAAACCAAAATGCAACACATCCTTCAACTTCTTCTCACGCTCCAGCAGTTCCACATCTCGGAGTGTCCCCACAAGTTTCTTATTAACAAAGAGAAGCGGTAACTCAGGGGTGCGACTCACCTCCTGCAACTGTTGGCGCAACGGTTCCACGTAAACGTGGTGGTCCAAAAGCACCACCTTCATCCGTGTACAATACCATGACACGTAGTGGCGAATGTGGCCCGTCTCTATTGGGCGCGCACCGACCGTAAACATAACCGCCCAATAGCGGTTAAGATAATCCTTAAGGTCAGAAGAGACGAACGGGAGCCAACGCGTAGCCGAATTCGGTGGCATTTCCTATTTCAACCAAGAGGGGAAAGTGCGGCTAGCTGATACGGAGCCTCTTGGGTTAAGGGTCGTACTAACTACGGATCCAGAATGTTATGGGAAAGAAACGTGTTGTGTACATGAAGCGGAGGGTGCATTCAAGATGGAACCAGTAATAATGCTAGTAGAGCGAAAACCTGCAACCTCGCAATGCAAAGCAAAACAGCACCCACACCACTCAACATGAAGGCAATAGCAATGACAACAACAGTACAGAAGTGAATACGAAAATGACTATGAGGCAACGAAAGTGCATATCTACGTCGGCATTCCAGTCGTACACCGCTAAAGTCAATCTGTCATCTAAGCGCGGAATAAAGAGATGAACGCACCCCTCCCCCCACCCTCCAAGTCCCCACCTGCACGCACACACATCACTTGACCCTCTGCAATCCTCTCTAATCCATGGTACATGCAGCACACCACCACCACCATCACCAAAAAAACTAGTAGCCTCTTCCTTCAAGCTTCTCCACCGTTGCACTGTTTTCGCGACTTTGGGAGCATGCCGCGGTTAAAGCCCTTCATTGTATGTAAATCACGTTTATCGAGACCCATCTCTAACGCCAGCTGGCGGGTACGTAGCGGAAGGAATTCATTTTCAGGTGAAACCTCGCGCATCATTGCGGAACACGTGAGCCGGTGGCCCTCCCACCGACGCCACTCAACCGCACGACCGCAGTCCAGGCATAACACAATTTGATGCTTCTCCTGGTGGGGGCCAAGCCGTTCCAGTGGGATACGCGTGTTGCATACGGTACACCAACGAACCTGACGAATACACTTATCCCAGTGGGTGTAGAAGTCGGAGGTTGAAACATAAGACTTGCAGTTTCGGCACCATTGCTCTGCCGCTGAAGAAAGGGGTTGGTTGTCGATGCGCTGATAATAAATTCGAGTTGGCTCGTGTACCATACCATCCAAATGGGCAAAGTCATGGACGCGCTCGATTGTAAAGTCATCGAAGGTACGCATGCGTGCAAGTATATTCCCCAGATCGTTTGTGTCTGCAAGTTGATGACAGTCAATGTGCACTTGGTATGCGTGATGATACGTCAACATGTTAATAGGTGAGATACAATGGCGTGGATATAGGGGAAACTGTTGAACTTCATACCGCACCTCGGGGTAGAAGGGGTGGTAAACGCTAATTCGCATGCGAGGAACATCCACAGTGCGATGTACGGAAGGAAAGTGGACAACAAGCGCGTGTTCTTTTACCTGCAACACCTCACCAACCGTTCCTGCCGTTACACCAAAGTCTGCGGTGCCATCAAAAAGGAGATGCACGGACGCACCGATGTCAAGGTTCAGTGAGTCAACGAGGCCAAAAGAATGCAGCGTGGAGGACTGAACCATCATGTTTACAATGTAATTCCCTATTTCCGTTCGTTTCAGCGTTCGAAAACGCGGTGGCAGTACACGGATCGACGGCTGTTTCGGGAAACGTGAGGTAAATTTGATAATGGCTTCAGCGTTCGAAATTAGTCGCTGCGGTGGCAACAAACCAGAGCCTGCTCCTTCCTCTTCAACCTCCACCTGGCGACTGCCATCGTCACTGACACTAAAACTTCCACTTGTCTCGGAAGCCTCCTTTTTTGAGCCACCACAGGCAGCTCCACTTTCCGTCCTTCCCGCCGATGACCGCGCCTCAAGTTCTTCAATATCCTCAGCAGAGAGTTGGCCGTAATATGCCTTGTTCACAAGTGTGGTAAGTGCTTTTGTCTGCCCATAGATTTTCTTCAGCAGATGCTGCTTTGGAAACAGCTCCCCCCAATTATCTAGTTGGAAGATATAGCCACCAGTGTCGCTGCTGGGATGAACCGGGAGACGCCAGAAATCAGCTGCAGCAAAGACACGCAGGCCCCCAAAGGCGTCATTCGGTTTCCCTCGCAAACGGCGACACACCGCATCCATAGACGCCAGAATAGTGGGTTCAAGTTGATCCACAGCATCGAATATCAACACATCAACTGACTTCAAACTTGGTACGCATCCAGCGTATGTAGATTCACAAAGCCGTGCATGTCTTTCCAACGCCCCATCCAACTGGTCTCGTGAGGGAATCTCGTTACGGAACAGGTAACGCAGCCCAACAAAGTGATACAACAAAAAACCACCGAAACGAGACGCGCGCTGAGGGTTACACGACACGTATGCGACCTTCTTCCCCCGGGCCTCACACGCTTCACCTATTGCCTTCAGAATTGTTAACTTCCCCGTGTGATAGGCACCACAAAATATTACGTTTTTCTTGGCTCCAAGGGCATCAGTGACATACCGTTGTGTACTCGCCAAGTTCTTGTGTCGCAGTTGTCCAAAATCACCTCGAAAGCCCCGCATATCTACCTCGCGCACAAGGTGACCGAAACCACGTGTTGTTGCAAGCAGCGGCAGGGCGAAGAACTTCGGTTGTTGAGTCGATCCGAGGGCCGACAATCTTGAGGCAAACCTCAAACAGCCCATCACGGGGCGAGTCTTTGCATTGGTAGTAGAAATATATTTCCCACCAGAAGAAGCACCAACGAGCCGGCAACGTGTCATGTAACCTGTAGCGGCCCCCTATAAGAAACAACACGACAGGTTGAATAGTTCAGGCAAGGGGTTGATACCACAAAGGAAGGCAAATACCTTTTATAATGAGAAAATGATGAAGTATGCTTAAACGGCACCGGCGGCATGCCTACGTTGCCGGTGAAAGGGCACGAATGAATAAAAAGGAAACCCTTAAAGATTATAATTACACAGCGAATCATACCATCCGCATTCGCTACCGTTCGTTCAAATCAGTCTAAACACCAGTTTAAGCCTCCCCCACACCACACCTCCGCAGAGGGAGGTGGCACCACAGATATTCCCGAGTCTCCCGCTGCTGCATAATGACACCCAGCCGGGGCGGACTTGAAACATATTTCGCCTTCCTCAGCCCCTCCCCCACAAACACACATTAGCGCTGTATGAACGCAGGGTGGCTAACTACGACTCAACCAAATGTTCCCTTTGTGGCAGTCGAACGATATCTTCATCATCTAAAATAACCACATGTCGCCGACGCTGGAACCTATAAACAATTTTAAGTTGCTTTCTTTCCCGTGTAAAGGGATCAGGGTCGGTGAAACCAACCAATTTACTCTTGGATCCCTCTGGAAGTACAAGCTGAGAGTCTCGAACAAAGTTTTGCAGCGGCACCGTTACGTCCAACACAAGTACTGAGGATGATGAATCGCCTTCGGTTTCTTCACCTTCGTCTTTTTTTTTACCGTTCACGGTCACGGACTCCGAAGGCGTGGGGGTCCCCCTCCCCGCCCGCCAAAACCTCCACCACGTCTGCCGTTGCCTTCCACTAACTTCAGAACGGTTACCCGCGGCATTCGGTTGTTTCGGTGGCAAAACCAACGACTCCGGGTAGCGCGGCTGAAGCACGCCATATCTCGCATTGATTATAACAAGTCCACCGATTTGCTCCTCCGCCATACGACTGCGGAGGGAGCTGCTCTGCAATGCCTTTTGTTCGTGAGTGGCACGCACACGGGCCACATCCATCTCTGTTCGATGGTCCAAACGATTTTGACGATACAGAGCCGCCATGCGAGCCGATTGATATGGTCGCATAACAAGCCGCCCAATACGATAAAGTAACACCGGAGCTGTCAACCACAGTAAGGCGCTTTGAACTTTCGGTGAGTGGAAAACGACGACAGGGATCCGAATAAGATGGTCACCCCTCCCTAAGAGAAATGACATTTCATTGATAGAAAGGTATTCGGGGTGGTCCACAAATGGCGAGACGTACCTCGAAAGACCACGAGGACATGGAAGGGCCGTGGAAAAACCGACCCCAATCCGATTATACTTCGAAATAGTATACCATGAGGAGAAGCCAACGTGCGCTCTGCCCCGCAACGCATCTACGCTCACTGAATGCTCCAACACGCCCCTCGAAACACCCCCACAGCCTGGTTCCCCTCCCCCCCACACCACAGGCGCAGTGCTGAAAAGAGAAACATTTGCACTGCGATAACCAACAAGAAACTGCAGACCTCGTTGAGCACCTTCAGGCGTAGATTGCCCTATCGTAGTTCTGAACAAGCCCCTGTTTCTCATTGACATAACCCACGTGTTTTCGATCTCCAACCCAGCAGCCAGCATCCGTTTAAGAGACAGCTCATACATGGGAAGTAGAGACTGGGTGTTGAACAGTACCAGTTTTGATTTAAGTCTCCACAAGTTGTTGAGTATGCGCTCCCAAGTACAAGCGATGTGCAACCTCGCGACAGACAGGCGCCACGAAATAGAATATAATGTCACTGGATTGGGTTGATAGGATGCTATCGCTGTACACCGCAAAACCGATCGCATCCCCTCGTGCTGGGCTTCCGTTTTCGTTCGCACACTAAATGACGGCGATGCATAGTGGTGGATGGAGTGTTCGAAATGGAGTTTTCGGGGTAACAACCCAAGCAGTAATTTCGCTGCAAGTGGGACCCCACCAAAGCGCTGCTCAGGGCTGAGAGGAGCCGCTGACCCTCCACTGCCACCACCAGTCGAATGCTGTAACTGCTGCCGCAACTGCTGCTGCACCTCATCTCCGGGAATTAACACAAGTAAGTTCTTTCCATCTAGCTGCACTTCTCGTACGGCGACACTCGTGTTGAGTGGAACAGGTTGCGCACTGCTTCCTTCCGCCCCGTTTGCCGCATCCGCTATGTCACCTTTAGGAGGTGTCTCCGTCTCCCCCTCGTCAGTACCTGCCTCCTCAGTATCAACACCATTACTCTGCTGCTGCAAAGTATCATTTGCAGAAGTTCCAAGTTTCCACATGGAATTTGTGAGATGATCGACAGAATACGAGACGGTAGTCCTAGAACTAGCAGAGAGCAATTTCGATAGCTTCAACAGTTCTGCTTCCCTCTCCAGAGTAGACATGTAACGCAAAATATCTTCTCTCTGTGTGATCTCTTTGGGAATGAGCGAGTAGCGGTTAAGACCCAACTTGCCGCTTGCATCATACGCAGCCCGCTTCCCTTCGTCAGAAAGCACAGAGTACGCCTCCATCAGTTGCTGGAATCGCTCGTTCATAAGTGCCTGAATTTCTTCGTCCTCACCAACGTGCTTATCTGTGTGAAAAATTTGACTTAATTGGAGAAACGCACGGCGGATCGCTGCCTGCGAGGAGTCCTGCGACACGCCAAGCGATGCGTAATAACCGCACGGATCAGTGTCCACTCCATTAACATTGGCCCCCGCCAGGTTAATATCATCCTGCAGAAGGATGTCCTCCCTCCTTTCGTATTCGTCACCACTGTCAGACATTTATTATACTTCCCCCTCTTTTTTTTGTGAGTATGAACCACTTTCACCCTACCGCAGTGTGGAGGGCTGACAGATACACTGGAGGGGGAAAAAACACCACACCCTTCCTTTTTTACGCTATTTGTTTTTGTCCTTGACCTCTTGCTGTAACGGCAGCCGTATATTGTTGCCCTGTGTGTATTGATATTTATGCGTGTGTCTCCCCTCTTTCTTACCTCAGAAACTGTTTTAGCGACGCTACACCTCCCTCAGCACACCGCGAGCTATACTTTTAACAGCAAGCACGCCATTGTGAAATTGACAAACAAGGTAGGGGTCAGGAGCGGAGTTGGAAACAATATTAAGAAAACAAGCGCATGAGGCCCAAATATCGGCACACTAATGTGTTTCATAGGACAGAATTCACTCACACAACTCGTAAACAACTACACTTTCCCCACCCTTCACCACACACACACACACAAACAGCGACAACATAGCCTTTGAACTTGCAGATACATTCCCACTCCCTACACCACCGGCATACAGAATTGCACACACATGCACGTATCTGATTTAAATCATCGCAAAGGATAAAAAAAATGAAAGCACCACCCACGTCAAACAACAGTGGAAAGAGCTTTCGACAAACTAAGTAACCGGCGTTAACCCCAGTCTCGTTTTGGGAAGCAACCTCGGGTGGAGCCACAACAAGGAGTTAAATAAGTTCAGCCCCTCCGTTGATATCAAAGGCCGACACACGGATACCCCGGAAGATGGCCCCTTTCCCGTACATTCGAGAAAAAAAGATTTTCTACGCTGAGTCAACCGCAAGTCGATCCGCTATGAAATAACTGTCAACCTCATGGCATCAACGCACCTCACTGAGGACGTGCGGTGACTCCTCGAGGCATTAATCAGCACTCAAGAAAGGGATATAAACAAGAGCTCACGTGCTAATTGCCCCAAAACCACAGAATCGACAACGTGGTCAATGGAACCCCCCTTTAAATCCCGATACGGAAAAAAATCAAAATGATTAACTAACAAGGCAATCCTTGAAACCTTCTTCCCCTTCCACGCAAACAGTCAGACACCTGCAAAACAATTCGAATGTCTGTCAACTCCCCATAGATCGAGGACCAGATGGAATTAGCGAAGTGAAAATAGAAGACTAAGAACAAGAGGTAAAGAACGAACTAACATAAAACTAGACAGCAATAAGGTGAAATAAAAAGCTTCAAAAGAAGAAGACTGATTACGTCAAAGTCAGTAAGAACCAAAGAGAAAAAGAACAAATCGTCCATCCTTGTAAAAAGGAAGAAAAAAAGACGTGGTAACCAAATATTGAGACAAAAAATAAATAAATAAAGTGAAACCGAAAGGCGCAAAATATGTGAAGAGCCCCCCCAAAAAAAAGGGAGAGAGAGAGACACACAGTCAACTGAAATAAAGATAATTTGTGATTTTAAAAAAATAGAACAATAACAACAGGCGTCACTAAACCACAACAGATTAAAGACCCTGTGCATGTAGAATCTCCATCGCCCTACGAACCACATGCCCTCGTATGGTAAGAAACGTGTCGTTATCTCCCACATCACTGTTGCCAACGTCGTACAAAACACCAAAAACAATTTCAGCATCTTCACTCCAAATGCTTGAGGGTATGATCGGCACTTTGCCTCCCTCATCGCGACGAACATTATTTGACGAGGTTTTACACCCAGCGCACGCAACCTGAGTGGCACAGGCACACAAAAGAACCTGCCACAACTCTTGGGGATCGCAACTCTCAATGAAGTCGTGGGCGCTTGTACTTCTGCCCCTTTCCACTGGAATAAGGCAACGGAAAAGGAAGCGCGCCAATTGCGGTGTGTGGGCAAAAAGAAGTGGTGAGGTAGTTAGCATAACCCTCAATATCCGATACGCATGCTGCGGCTGCATTGCAGTTGGGTAAAGCAACAGAAGATACTGGTGACACTCCACGAGGAATGCTGTAGGCGCCAGGGGTTGGCGTTCACTACCGGTCCCATATTTTGATGGGAGGGCACAATCTGAAGAAAAAAGTTCATCGGATCCCAAGCCACCGCACAAAGGAGTCGTGGTGCAATAACTACGGATGGCAGCATTGTACACAGACCGTAAAGTAGGATAAGCATCCTCCATAAAATGCTCGTGGTCTCCAACCCTATCTTCCTGTCCAAGTAATGGAAGAAACAGCTCTATGCACGCTACCACAGCCTCAACTGGGTCATTGCGTCGCATCCAGCAGTGGCAACTGCTCGGGGAGCTAATTGACGCGGTACCTTTCTGCCAAAGAATATTCGTTTCGCACGCACTACAGATGAACCAGTAAGCACCTCCATGAAAGTCCCCACCTTGAGGATCACCTGCCAGATTGTTTATTCCCGTACGGCTTGAGCTCGTGGATGAACCACCCGAGCGACGCAGCACACCTTGGTCCAGTGGCACAAGCTGCTTCCTTAAATGATTCATTAGGGTGGAATGACTAGAAAAAAGGTCTCCTCCAAAGAGCGTGGACTGGTCTCTTCCCCTCGTTTTCAGTGCGGCGAGGGTATGGAGAACACGACAAATAACATCAGCATCAGCTAGGTCATCATCGCATAAGTAACGCTTGTTCAGATACGCCAAGCAGTTGTCACACATTTCCTTCATTGCATCAATTACAGTCCTGTCTTCAATGCTCAACTTCACCCGGCAATGATATGCACAGAAATATGCGGAGGCGCCAAGATCTTCCAGTAACACCAACACAGTCCAAAGTGGCGGTGAGGATGCATGAAGCTGACGGGGTAAAGTTGCACGGATGGTCGACCATACAAAACTCGGGGAGAGTCCCCCATCTTCATGACATGCATCTCCCCAACTGAGTGCAGCCCGTACAATCTGAAGAAAAACGACGAAAGGAACAGTAGAGCACTGCAAATCACCATCACCAGCAACAGACCTAGCGAGACGATGACACGCCGCACGAAGTATGCGCAGAAGAACGCTAGTTATTTCACTTACCGGAGGGTGGTGAGACACGCAGAAATAAGGGTTTGTCAAGGCCATCTTAGACACACGAGCGTCATCGCTATAAAGGGGGAAAAACCTACGAACAACTTCCGCTACCTCGCAACAGTTTCCCCACTCACACCACGTTACGCTGTCTTCGGAGTGGAGATCCTGCAGCTCTACAGCCTTATTTGGCGACCCCATGGACATGGTAATGGTGTCTAGCATCCACCATATCGTTTTCAGGCCCCGAGCAATCAAATTATTCGCACGCACACAGAAGTTGCATTCCTCAAAAAATCGGTTGCGGTGAAAGCGCATTGCGAGCAAAACCGCTGCTGTGTGCATCATCACAATGTAACAATTTCTCAACTCCGCGCCGAGAATTTCACTGTTATCTACATTGCCAGAGGAGCCCAAACTACAGATATGACTTCTCAGTTGCAGGCCAACGGCCTTCAGGACAGGCGTTTCAACGAGACTGACAATCATTTCCAACCACTCCTCAACTTCCGTAACGTACCTCTGAGTTTCTCGAGAGGAAGCACGAACCAACAGTCCCGTCAACAGCGGCTTGACCTCCAGTAGCACATCACGAGCTGAACGTACGCGTGCGAGTGTTTCGCGATCGGTCAAGGGTAGCTGCGCCTCGAGTAGTTTTCGGGATGCTTCAACACCAGTAAATAAAATTGCACAAAATATGTGATGATACGCCGCAAAATACTTTCCGTATATATGAACACACCTTGCCACCAACTTACTGATGTCCAGCAATCTTTCAGAAGGGATTTCACCAGCATTCCTGGCTTCTGCCATGCGACACCATGCTGATTCGACAGCATCGCATGGTGGTGACAGTGCTTCAGCTAAGAGCTGAAGGCGAACACCCTTCAGCGTGAGTGTTGAGTGAAGCACAAATTTTCCCAGGCTAATCATCAAAAGCATCATCCTCTCAATAAGGAGACAGGAATCTGCGTGGAGTCTCTCCGGTGCTGACACTTGGGCTTCACTCTCACCGATCCCGTCTGTGGCATCCGGACCACTTCCAACTTCAACTAAACTTTCCCGCTGGCTTCGCAGCTGCACCCACAGTGCAGTAAAAATTGTTTCTTCCATTGGTCCCCATTGACTAAGTGCAGAACTACCAAACGATTTTAAGGAGTCGGAGTAACCGCGTCGAATGAGGCCGAGTAGGACGGGAAGCGATAGCAAAACACCATTCCCTTCCACACATCCCACAAGATGGGCGGACACAACTCGATCTTCAGATGGATGAAGCTCACACAGAAGCTCCGCTGCAGTCACCGGATGTAGAGGTGCAGTTGGTAGTCTGTTGCGCAGTAATGCGAGAATTGAACCTGCGACTTTCATGGCTATGCAATGGACACAATTTGACAAACCTTCGGGCAGCAAACACCTCTGTAAGTATTGATTTTGTCTACTACGGCAGAAACGAAAAATGAAAGGATAAAACAGCTAAGCGGGGTTAAGGGATATAAAGTCTTGAACTCGTTGGAATCCTGACCCCATGAAGCACCTGAAGCAAGGTAACACTGAGGTTAGAAAATAAATTTATATATAGTGTCCTCGATTAACGTACCGTATTAATAACAAAAGATTTTTATGCGCAAACATCACACACACAAACACACAGAGAAGGGAACCCCTACATTACACACGTAGCAAACCTTTTCCCCTCCCCGGTAGCCATGTAATTGGATCTCCCTGCTGCGGTGGTGCAGTTTCCGTCTTTTAATTAGATCTCGCCTTTACACCTCAGGCCGTTTCTTTTTTCTGGCGTTTTCGACGGATGCCTCTTCATCGTCGGCAGCAGCGGTCTCATCATCGTCACTAAGCCTAAGTTCGTCCAACATCTCCTCCAATGCTATCTGCGGCGCCTCGTCCGCGTCGTCATCACACTCATTCTCAGGGTTGGCATTTCCTTTTCCTTCATTTTTCTTTACCACCCGCTCAGCTAATTCACTATCAAGCATCTTATAGATGGGTACATCACGGCGAAGTTCCACATCTCGCTCCAGTTCGTCCTCAAACTCAAGCCGCTCCTCCTCCTGTTCTTCCTGCCGCCTTGCGTTGCGTTCAGCACAAGAAGGATCCATAACATCCAACCGCTTTAACTTCCAGTTCCGCCTGTGGCGACGGGCGCGTTGCGCCGGAAAGTGCTTCCTCACAAGCACCACCTCTTGCAACTGGTCTTGCTTATACTTGTTGTTTTCCCATTCCTCATGGTTGAAGGTTCTGCCTTCCAGTAAGTAACCCATTGCAAGGTCACCCGGCTGCAGAAGCCCACCCAAGTGGGATGTGACGATCCATTCGCGTCCGTAGCCGACTTCACTGGAAAGACAGACGGTAATAACACCTAAGTGATAGCGACCATTCGTTACACCAGTTGGTGTACACTGTAGCACGTAAAATTCCGTCATTTCGCGAGAGTTCATGAGAGGAAGAAAGGGCTTCTTCCAATAATACGTCCCTGTGAACTCATTGGCCCGCAGTGTCCGAGGATCGACAAGGACAACACTGCTGTAAACCTTGTGGACAAGCACGAGAGGTCCAAGTCCGCCAAGCTTCAGGTAGTAACTTTGGTAAGGTAGCAGTACAAGATCCTCACGGCACAAGGGAGCAATTTCGAGAGAAAAGGTATGATGCTGAACCGCGGTATTGTTCTTGCTATCGTGTGAGACTAGCTGTACGGCATCGCGGCGCGTGACAGGACTATTGCGACTGACAAACTCCAAAAAGTTCAAGGCGTGACTTTTGTGTGCAAAAAAGAAGTCCAATCCATCGGGCTGTGCCTCGACTCGAATGAAATTTTCCTGTAACTTGTGCTTCAGAATGAGTTGTTCAAGATAAAGAAACGTCTTCTTATGCGCAACTTTCTGCCGCAGCTGAACGCAAGCGTCCCACTGAGGCTGCCCGGTAGCCACCTTCTGACAGGTTGGACACTGTTGCCACACGACAACATACTCAATAACGCACGCTTGCTGAATCACGATATTGCTCATCACCTCCTTCTGAAGCACCAATTTTACTTTCAGGCGCTTGGAATGTGGTTCCGTCCATATAAATTTGGCGTCAACAAGTTTGAAAACGTTTCGACTGAGACCTTTCACACGCTTGAGGCAGATGGTAAGGAGCTCACGGCTTTCTAGATCCGCTCGAGTCCAGTATTGTGGGGGTTGCAAATAGCGGCTGCACTCGGGACAATACACAATTATATATTCTTTTTGCACAGACTCTGTGATATCAACGTGAGAGCGTAGGCAGCTGCTACACATGTTGCTCGGGTTACTGTCAATGAGGAGCCCACACACACAGCAGAGGACCTTTGGAATGGTGGCCTCACTGCGGTTTGTAATGAACTCGTCATCGAGAT
>NW_027124146.1:0-19135 GCF_001457755.1 Trypanosoma equiperdum | reverse complement strand
TATATATATATGTGTGTGTGTGTGTGTATGTGCGCGTGTGCGCGATCAGCCGCACAGTAACCCTTAGTCCTTACGATTTAGCTCTCAATGCAGAGGCCCCCCTTATATCGGTGTTGCTACTGGGGGAACAAAAAATTCAGACATAAATCAAGTGAGGTAGAAGGAGTAAAGCGTAAAGTACAGATGCGGTTGTTCTCTTAATCGCATAAGACAAAATAATCTACTGTGATCACGAAAAGCTATTGCCAGTAACCCAAATTTTCAATAAGTGTGGTGCGACGTGAAGAATAATGGTATGGGGAAAGATCACCCCTGCGGAGTAGAGGTCCTGAAGAAAATATAAAAGGCGGACAATCTCAATCACCTGTTCCCCTTTTCTTGCTAACTTCTTTTCTTCTTTTTTTTTTCCTTCCGTCCATGTAAGTCTTATTTGACGTACAATCTCCCACAAGCACAGGTGTGCATATGCATAAATATATGTATATATA
Source organism: Trypanosoma equiperdum (assembly GCF_001457755.1). Classification (NCBI taxonomy): domain Eukaryota; phylum Euglenozoa; class Kinetoplastea; order Trypanosomatida; family Trypanosomatidae; genus Trypanosoma; species Trypanosoma equiperdum. The sequence continues at coordinate 18,647 of NW_027124146.1, read as the reverse complement.
CAAACGTATACAATATAACCGAAGCTCTGTCCTCCACTTTCCCCCCTCCAACCACATCAACAACGCACCCAAGAACTCGGGATGCTAAATTGAATTCAATTTCTTCTGCTTCTTTTCCCCCTTTTTAGCGACTGTAAGTGGGACGAGTGATATGTACCCACCTCACCTTTTCAACTATTATTTCTTTTTTCTTTTTTTTGCCTTTCATCCTCTTTCTTCTCGTTTGCTTTGCATCAATGCCGTCACCCCTTTAATGTGGTCACACGCCCTCTCTCTCTCACACCGCTAAATCCGCTTCCCGATACACACATTCTGCACACCTGTTGGACCATGAGAAGTTGAAGGAATGAGAATGATGGTACCAACGCTGAAAATGAACACAAAATTCGTTATGTAAACAACAGAATTAAGGTAGGGATGAATCACACGACTTTGAAAGATTACAAAAGGTAAGCAACGACAGGGAATGGTGGAAAAAAAAAAAAAGAGCATTAGCCGACGATAGTCTGCGCAACAAACTGATAAGTGAGATGGCAGTGCAGCGACGGGACCACACACTTTTCAGAACAGCACACGCCGTTTCACCAACTCGCACTGCGAAACAAGTGGACAGTTCATCAACAAGGAGGAAGGAGCCAACCAACTAACCAGATGGCAAAAAACTGCAAGGAAACCAATGAACCACAAGCATCAAATCAAAACGACGCCGAAGCACCGTGAGAGGGAAGAGGTTGGAATCAGGACGAATGGAAAAACAACACCGTGTAACCACAGGGGGAAAAAGCAAAGCGAGCAACACAAGAAAAAAAAATGAGGAACTGGAGGCAGTGAACACCACGTCGTAAAATATATATTTATATATGTAAAGAGGGAGGGAAGGGATCTATGAATACCTACCACAACTCTGTATTTGAAAACACAACAGCCGCATTACGTCATAGATTTCCTTCTTTCAGCTTGTGACACCCTTCCGACAGCATTGCTCACCTTTCCTTTTTCTTTCCGTAATTACCTCTTTCCACCTTCACCACTACAATGACGGACTTTATATCCCTTCTTTTTTTTTTTTTGCTCCGTGCACTTAACCACATTTTTCCTTCATTTCGCTCTCCCACTGCTCTCCCTTACCGCTATCAAGTAAAGTCAGGTAAGATACGCATCCTCCGTCATTCACACTTTCATGCATACATACACGCTCCATTCCCTTCTTTTTTTTTTTTGAAATCCGTGTGTCCCATCAGCACATGTCGCTCAACACGGCTTTCAAGAATACTGAAGAGGAAGATGCGGATAATAGAAGGGCGATATTACGCTCCACTGAAGGGAAGCAGTCAAACCGAAAATGTTGAGAAGCCCCTCACCGCACACCTTAACTCCTACCAGGTAACCTTTTTTCGTTTACACACATACACGTATAAACACAAATGCAATCACACACACACAGAAATAGAAAGAGAAACCGAGAAACACGCTGCAGTACTAAAGTGCAACCCCAACTTCAGCTCACTATCCCACAGTCATACACGCAGCACTCCACTCCACTTCGCTTCACTTCACTTTACAACACGCCCGTTGTTTTCAGCTTCTCTCACCTTCAACCATGTAACGTCACGGGAGGGGGAGGGGGAAAAAATGCAAGAGGTAACACAAAATGTCCTCCCCGACCATAAGCAAGCTTGACTGCTTCTCAATCGTTGCATATGATGCCTTATCCCTGAACAAAACAAAACAAAAGGCAAAAAAAAAAAACAGTAGCGGTGGGTAAAGTGGTGATGTGGGGGACTCCAGCACCTCAATTTGGGTGTTTAAAGAAACCACATTTTACACCTTGTTTAACCCACACACCTCTCGCAGAACTTACATCACTTGAAAAAGCCTGTAATAGGCTATAACCGATGCTATGCGCGGGGTTATGTAAAGTTGTTGTGGAAATTATCTATACACGAAAAAGGTAAAAGGGGGTCGTGCAATCATTCAACGGAAGAAGAAGAAGGGGGAAAAAAAAAGATGGTGAAAGGATGATGAGGGGAAGAAGAAAGCAGCTTTGATTCAAACAAAGGGATAAAGCGGGGGAAGACAAAAAACATTCACAATGGAGACACAGTTATAGCCAGTGATTCTAACCGAGGCACGAACGAAAGCAGGCTAAGACCGATACAACGAATGAAGTAAAGGAAAAAAAAAGAGAGGAAGCAGCAGTGAAACAGGCAACAAAAACTGGGCGATACCCTGCACTAATTCTTTGGGGAACAACAAAATAAAATAAAAAAGAGGTGGAGGAAAGTAAATTTCCTCTGTGTTGAGAAATCGCACCTCTTGAAGCAGTGGTACACTCATACGTATGTTTATCTCTCCTTTTTTTTTTTTCCACCTCCCTTCCATCGACCCGCACATGCACTCATTTACCTCTTTACTTGATTTTTCACTTTCCTTCTGATGTATCCCTAACTCACCATACATATCTTCAGGTTTGCACAGCCTCCTTTTACATACATAAAAAGTTTCCTCTCACTGTCACCTAACAGCACAACAAGTTCAAAAGGTGAAACAAAACGGAGGAGGCAACACGCGACGCTGCGTACGAAATCCTCCCTCCTCACCACCAAAGAAAAAAAAAATCACTGCTGACACCGCTTAAATTTGTATATATATATATATATATATATATATATTATTTATTTATAAAGAAGACCCAAGTTCATAAATCCTTCTACACTCCTCCCACCCACACCCTTTCCCCACACTGAAAGTACAAACCCATCGTTCATGCCATTTTTGTTCTTTCGATACATTGCGAGGTGCTGTCCCTGAAAAACTATAATTACAGGATGAGAGCAAGTGATGCTGGTGGATAACCCGGAAGTTAACCAACAGAACCAAAAAAAAAAGGAACAACAGGTAAGATAGAAGGATTAAGGGGAAAAAAAACAGGTTTGCAGGGGACGTTGCGGAGGGAAAAAGGTAGTGGGTGGGGAGTGAATAAAAACTCATATACATGGCAAACAAGAATCCGAAGAGACTGTTTAAAAAAAAAAAAAAGAAAAAAAAAGAAAAGAAAAGAAAATGGATGCTTTCAAACTATGAGGAGTAACGGCGCCCAAAGCCAATTACAGCCACCGAACCCAAACTCCGTTACACCCCTTTTTCCTTTCCATATTCTTCTCACCATATACTCATATTAATAACCACACACACATACATCAAAAACTTTACACCCCATTAAACATCTTCTTCTCCCAAACCCTTACTAACTGCAAGTCCGCGCATCCGCTATCCGCGGACTATTTACGATTATGTACATGCGGGTACGTAAAGCTTTGAAACGGATGGCGCAAAACAATGTTAACTTCCTTTCCGTGATGTAACGCCTCCTTCTTCTTCCACCTTTTCTTTCCTTTTTTTTTTTGCCCTCTCTTTCTCTCTTTCTGATCCTATATACTCTCACAAGGCGAGAAAACTCCATTTTTTTTTTTTTTAAAAAAAATACATCCTTTCCTTCGCCTACCCGTTTTCAATTTGTTGCGTCTATTCGTTCGCTTCTTTCCACTACGAATGAAATCACTTGTCAAATGAGAGGCCATATCATTAGTTTCGCAGCCCTCCACTCAACACATCCAATAAAAAAAAAAAGCATATGCGGTGGAGGGGACAAAATGATCCAAATGACAAGAATAACAATAACAATAAAATCAATAGTGATAGTGATAGTAATAATAATAATAATAATGGTAGTCAGAAGAATACTAACAATATTAATAAATATAAAGGGGAAAAAATTGCAGGTGGGATAGTAGGTTTTTTTTTCCGGCTCACAAATGAAAAAAAGAAGAAACAGAAAACCATCATTATTATTGTTACTATATATCTTCTCATATTAAACGGCACGTACGTTACGCCTGGTGCCTTACAAAACAATATAAACTGTGTTACCGAAGAAAGGGGGAACAAAAACACAGAATATGAGGGAAAAGAAGTAATGAATGGGAAAAAAAAAGAAGGGGAATTTTTTTAAAAAAAAAAGCCACTCTTGCCGACGGGATCAGTTGTGATAAAAGGGAGGAGAGGCACATTACGTGAATAATCGCTTCGTCCCAAACGAGCGTCGCAACACCCCCTCGACTCTCCCCTGCAGTGACAAGCGGGAAGAGACGGGGAGTGGTCGTGGCAGAAAGTGAAGTTAAATAAACTATTAGTAAAAAAAAAAACAGAAAAGAAAAAAAGAAAAGAAAAAGAACACAGAAAGTAAAGGGGGGACGAATACGGGAGCGTGAGAGGGGATGCGTGTTGGTTCCCAGACGTCAAATCTTTACCTCGTCATTGGTTAACATGTCATACATGATACCGCACACTGCAGACATATGTACACGTGCATTGTAGATAGGGAAAAAATCAACGAAAACGGGGAGAAATGAATGACTAACGGGGGGGGGAAAAAAGAACAACGCATCGTCATGCACACCTGGGGTCCCCCAAAACAAAAAAGGCATAAAAGCGAAAGGAAAACAAGGGGAGAACGGATGCAAAAAATGAAGTGCAACCGATACAGAAAACAATGAGGGTAACGGCACCAGAGAAGACGCACGCACACCCAAATACGCAGAAGGGTAAACTGCATTGTTAGGCAAACTGAAGCACAAAAGAGGACCCATAGAAACAGAGTATGCATGCGCAAGGATAAACAAGTATTTGCACAACCGTGTTATGAACAGCCGAACCCATTCAAAGAACTATGCGTGTGTGTGTTAAAAGCCATCTGAAAATGCATAGTGATAGTTCTACCCACTTTGTGGAGTACAACACAGCTTCTCCTCAGGGGAAACCAAGCTGATACACGGAACCATTTAACCCTTTTTTGGAAATGATGCAGCATCACACGCGCCCCCTCAGTGAATTCCCCCGTCCCTCCCCCCTTCTTTCTCTCTCTTCTCCGCTCCGTATAACATACTTTTCTCTCACTTTTATTGCTTCCACCTCTCATTCCTTTCAGCACACCGACTCCAAAACAACTCCACTACACACAAACACAAACGTACTGTATCCACCACACTCCTTCATTTTCACTTAAATTTTTTATTCTATCTCACCAATTTGTTATTACAATCATTATCATTTTCTCTTCTTCCTTTGCATTTCTCTCACACGTTTTCCCGAAAAGAACAGGGAAGGTCACTCTACCTTCATCAGTGAGCCTTTTGTAGCCCTGTACTCCCCTGCGTGAACAGCAACTAACTCATATCAAACGCACATATTAAAACGGAAGAGATGAAATTTAAGGGCATAAAAAAAACGCAAGCACAAACACAAACAAATCAACGTGTATTTGAAAACACGAACATCCACAGCACACATGATAACATAAGTATATCTCCATCGCGCCCACCTAGCAGTCGTGTAAACCCACACACATACACGCACACGTGCATGCGCATATATTCAAGTATATAAGTATATGTGCTGACAACTCAAATTAGTATACCAATACATATACAAGGAGAGCCTTCAGTCCTTCACCTCAGGGTTTTAACCCTTTAGTCTAGCGCGAAGGGGAAGGTTTACACTAACAAGCGGGAACGAGTTAGGGCAACAAATCAAAATCTTCAACTGTACGTGCCTTTCTTATTCTTATTTTTTTTTTCCTTCTTGCCTTATTTTCCCCACCATTTTAAAATTATTACATAGTGGAAATAACGGCCTTGTGGGCGGCCCTCCTCTTCACTCCTACCGTTCCCAAATCGTCACTTTCATCAGGTCGTAACTCTTCTCGACCAACTCGCAACCGCCAGCGGTCACCCTTTAATTATATCTTTCCATCCTCCTCTGTGCACTAAACCAGTTGCAACGACCAAGACACCTGTATCTCCGTGCTTCCTTTTCCATACTAGCCTCAAGACCGCCGAAATGACCAATACATCAAACAAATAATATAGATCACAGCGGAATTGTGAAGAAGGGTGATTGTATTGCTATCGCTCTCAGGGAACCAGTACTTTCACCTCAGTTGTTGGTGGCATCATACAGCCACGTGTGGTTAAGCATCTCTCCAGCTGACGGGCGAGAAGTTGGTTCATAGGAAGCGAGGCAGCCCACAATAAAGGCCGCTGCCGATTTCGCTTCTGCAGGAGGAAGATATGCCTGCAACTCCCTGTCAATGTGACGACGCGGGTAAAGTCTGTACTTATCGCTGTATATGAAACGATTGTTTTCATCGAAGTAGCGATGGATGTAGCGAGGAGGGGGTTTGCCGTTACCACATCCCTCTCGAAGCTTGATTATCTTCTCAGGAACAGGACCAAGTATTTGCATCATCATGGCAAGGTGCTCCACGTCCATCATGCGTTCATTCCTTGTACGACGCTTCGGGTCCATGAGGAACTCTCCCGTAATTAGCTCATACACCATGCAACCAACACTCCAAATATCGGTGCGGGTGTTGAAATCCATCCCCATAAGGATCTCAGGGGCGCGGTACTCACGCGTTTGAATCATCGTACCGCGTACGTTTGACACAGTACCAGCCTTTTCAACGGGGAATTCCTTTTTACTCTCAATAGCGGCCTTCGCAGCAACATCCTTTTGTCCCTTTCCGGTCACAGCCTGGCCCTTGGACGGCTTAAGCGCAACAGATAGACCGAAATCAGCAATACAAACCAAGTGATTTGGGTCCCCCTGCCACATAGCCTTCCGCACGCGGTCAGCCGGCACCATGCTCGAGCGATCCTTGTTCCGGAGGCAGAAATTCTCAATTGTATCAAGCACCTTGGGGTCGGACGATGAGCAAAGGATATTTTCGGGTTTGATGTCCGTGTGAATGACATCTAGCTTATCGAGTTCATCAAGGCCAATAAGGATTGAAACAACGATCTCCTTAATCAGGGATATCTCGGAGGGGCTCCGGATACCCTTCTTGGCCTTCATCTGGTCAATAATACTCAAAAGATTTGAACCATGTAGGGGCATAACCATGCACGTGTGCGAACCATACTGACCAGCCACTTCAAATGAATCCAACAGACCTGTGAGTGGAGCATGTGATGGCGTATTCGATCCAATATAGCGGAGCAGCTTGATCTCGTACTGGGTGCTCTCGGACACAACACTGTCGCACTTGGCAATCTTCACCGCAACGAATGCCTGATGTGGTTTCCCAAGGGTTGTATGCAGAGTGTCGTACGCAAGCCACACAGTGCTGAACTCACCCCAGCCAAGCTTCTGCACGATTACATACCGAGAGTTCAGCTTCTTCCCCGGTACGACTGACATGTATCCTCCCTCGAAATAGGCCTTTTTGTTCTCTTCGTAATGGTTGCTCCAACGCTGTACAAACTGCTGCATAACTAGCCGACTGGAGACAAAAGAAGACTTCTGCCCATTGTAGGGTGCAGCCACTTGACCAACACTGGGAATGTCCGTCACCGTCTCCACACTGCTTTGGCTACGGTTGCTACTGGTAGTGGGAGTGGCGCCTGCGGTCGTCGCTGTCATGGTCCCAGGTGATGTTGTTGCGGACGGAGCAGGTTTAGTAGTACAGTCGCTGCAACGCCGGCGCTGCACAATTACCGGATGGACACAGGAGGAAATGGAGGCAGACATCGATTTGTCTGACATCCGATGAGGAGCCACACATGGAACGCCACCGGAAGGCAACTCGCGAGCGGTAGTGGTGCTCAGTTCTGCCACATGTGCGCTACTCAACGAGTCGTTTCCTGCAGAAAACGATCCACGCAATGAGATGCTAATCTCTGGAGTCTGCACGCGCCGTCCCACGGACGTACTGGCCTTCTGAGGAGGTTTCCTCAGGAGTTGCTCCACCGTGAGCGGTGCGGCAACAGGAGATTTATCGGTTAAACCGGTTTCCCCTCCATGATGAATCGAGCTCCCCTGCTTTTTAAGCTGTTCCTGAGACAAAAGCCTCGTTCTGGACCCATTAGCCTCACTCAAACATGCCAAATTAGAACTGCTTGCCCCAGGCGTGCTACTTTCCTGTCGAACGATGCGAAGTTTCCGCTCAGTTATAATTTGACGCTTCAAAGATCGGTCACGCGGTGTCATCTCCACTGGAAGCGAGGAGTGTTGAGAAGTTTGGCGGCTTGCAACACTTGTTTCCAGTTCGGGTGACTGACCCGAACGAGAGGCCGCCTGGCGCGCCGGAGACCTCGCAATACCTCCATAACGCGCAATAAATGCGAACCCCCGCTCGCCCGCTGTCTGTGCACGGTGTGAGCTCTGTGTGAGTGAAAGATCCAGAGGCGACACGGGAGACCAGCGTTGCGTAAAGGTGGTGTAGCGTGGTGATATATTACTGCTACTCACTATCCTGGCCATGCGAGCAGCAACAACCGGAGACTGGCGCCTCGGGGTCAATTCCTCACGCTTGGACCAGATGCCGGGGTTGCGAAGGTTCAGGTTCCCCAGTGAGGGGATCGACGGCTGGTTCTGTGCAAGGCTGTCAGCACTCCACGTCATTAAATGACTTGGCGCAGGCACGTTCAATTGCCGATTCGCAGCCGTCCCAACAGAAAAGTGTGCATCAGCATTTCTGGTCATGCCGTCCTTTAGCGCACGCCCCTCTACCGCACAAGCAAACAATGATGCACAACCAAATATGCACTATTGTCTACCTGAAAAGGGAGTACTTGGGTACACCACTATTTGAAGGGATCCGTTATACTTTTCGTGCTACAAATTATATATATACAAGGTGCTACAACACCTTTTTTCTATTCCCCAGCCGATTTGCCTGCTGTTTGCGGTAAGGGTTTTGTGTTGTATGAGTTTTCGTCGCGTCGTTCACGCAACGGCCGGGTGCAACACAAAAAAGGGGTTGTGTCTAACAACACTAAATCCGTGAAATTGCGCTGATGCTGCTCCTCTAGCTCTCTTCCCTCTCGGTGTTAACTTAGCAGTTGAAGTATGGCGACTCACCGCAGCAAACGCACTTGCCAACTCGATGGGGTGAATAAAAATGATTTTATGTTTCGACTAGGGTTCGCTGAGCTTCGCAAAAAGTGCGTTATTGGAGTAGAAATTTAGAAACAAAACACCATAGTACAACGGTATCAAAAGATTACACAACAAAACAAATTAACAGAGGAAGGGAGCAAAAAAGGGAAAGGATAAAAATATGAGCAATAGTCATCCACTTAAATTCGCATAAGACGCTTTGTAGCATCCCCTCACTCAACAAGGCAACAACAACGAAGCAAACGCAACCGACTGCGAGCTCACCAGACACAGCCGCATCACCTAAGAAACCTGATGTTGCTGTCACCAACAACAACAATGAATAAGAAGGGCAGGAAACTACCCCCTCAACTTCCCCAATATTTCCCTCAATTCTTCGGTTAAACGAGTACCACTGCCATTTGCACCAGTGGTGCCACTGGATGTCGCACCGTGCATCCGGATAGCTTGATTGTACGAATCCTGAATGATACTGTATGCCACATTGAGCACATTACATATAAAAAACGCCAAAAATGAACCAAAAAAGATACGGGTGAAGAGCACTTGAACAACGTAGGCTCCCCTATCCATGTCCACAAATGTATCAATCAGGTTATCCCCGAACGCCGCACAGATGAGAGTAACAATTGAATACGGAACGGTTTTGAAGTAAGACTGGTAACTTCCGTAAACAATGAAACCGCACACTGAATAACCAAGCAGAATGGGGAAGACCGCCACGACATACATGAAAAGTTGGTCACTAGCAGTAACAAAACCATCGACCACTACGCAAAGACTTGGTGAGAGCTTCAGCACAGAGATCAACTGTGTTGAGCGCATGAAAGCCGCGAACCCGAGTAGGACTGTTAACGCATGCTCCGTCGTTCCGCTCACTTTTGGGGTAAACTGAATCACAAGTGACGTTATACTGAACGTCAACGCAACTATATCAGAAAAAACACCAAGCAGAAGAAAACTCTGACCTCTCAAACCAGAATTATCGGGGCGCAACCTTCCGTACCACTGACTCCTTCTGCAAGTAGTTAACACCACTTTCACGTATGTTACAAGCTGCGAGATCCTATCCATGCGAAACAAAAAGCTCAACAGTACTAGAGGTGCCACCGCACAACTTATCATGACGGGAAAACGCTGCGGGAAACGCTCCTCGATACTGCTGAACGAAGTGGTCATGGTAATAACAGGGCCGTACCCACCCATACCAAACATCACCTCTATGTCCCATTCCGCAGGGCGCACCCTACCGTCATCTGACCTTCTCATGGAATATAGCTGAAATGAGAGTTTAACCTTGTCGACGTTGTCAAACACATCCAGTGTGGATGAGGTTTGGCATAGGATATAACGCAACCTGCTAGTAACTCCGTCTCCACAAAAGCCATTCTGGTAATAATAACTTTGAGGACTTATGAACGGTCCTAGTACATCGCTTGCTTGAACATCAAAGGAAAAGACAAGCGGCACCTTTGCGAGGGAGTTCTGCGGTCTGTCGTGAAACGTTATTTCAACAACAGGGACCAACGGTGTGAAATTGCCCACCCCATACGTATAGTGCATGAATGTCCCAGTTGCTGCAGCCGGTATGTGATAATAAGCATCAATTATACCTTTGAAAACTGTAAAAAAATCTTTCACGGAACTTATGCTCTTCTCAGCTCCAGCAGACTTGTCCTTAGCGCCAAAGAGAGAAGCAGCTAACTCAAATTGAGCATCAACACGCTCTTGATTTCGAACCGTTTGGTATCCAAATGCAAACAGAACTAAAAGAAACAGTATGACACAGTCGATTACGTACGTCGAGAACAGCTTCGGATTCATATGTGGACAAAACTATGAAAAGTATACCACTTACTACTCCTGACACTACCTTACTCCACACTATCCAATTTACAACGTGAGGGGGGGGAAAGAAAAACTCGGAGGAGGAAGATGTTACAAAGTACAGGGGTCCAGAGGGAATGTTGTCAAGAGTAGTTGGAGTTGGGTAGCATCTTGCGAGAAAGTGATAATTATTAACCGACTATTAGGCGGTTTACTCGCATATAGCGGGTGTTTGGAACACCATTGCGTATTTGCATGATATCGGTTCCTCAGCCTTCAACAACTTGTTCTCCGGGCCGCACACCAGACGAACATCCGTGGTTCGCTGATCATGATTCCAACACCAATCACCCCCTTCGTACAACATGTGTGTGTGGTCATCGGTGGTTGACCACAAAGAGTAGGTACTCTCACCGAAACGTACCCATTTCCCTATGCTATTCCCAATTTCAGTTCCTTTGGAGTACTGGTGAGCATCTTTAAAAGGACAAAATTTGTAAGTGTATACTTTGACGTCGAGAGTGAAGCATTCATCCTCGAGTGTCCGTATTATGTCTTCCGTATTCAAGTTTCTCTTCAACCGTGCCTCCTTAGCAGCAATAGAGGACCGAAGATTGTCCATTTTTTCGTCAAGGTCCTTTATTTTTGCCCGTAAATTCTTGGCCCCTGGCAACTCATAAGAGGGGTCATTGGTTGTATCGAAGTATTGCTCCTCACTGCTTGACAAGGTCCCTTCCTCTCCCGCCGTTTTGCAAACAAATGAACAGCGAAGAGGTTTGTGGTCACAATTTTTTTGGTATTTCACTGTAGCATCTGTTTTTGCTTCAGCACATTCACAGTAACCAGACACGTTACCTGGAATTAGCTCGTCACATCCCTTTTCATCTGTTACGCTTGATTTGGTACCACAGTCCACTGTTGTGTACCATTTGGTGCAGCCTGCCCTATATTTCAACTTTGTGCCCTCCTCATTCGCCTCATTTTCCTGGATGTGTTTTTGAAGAATTTTGAACTCCTCGGATAAGCGTTGTTTCTCCTTCTTTTCGTGGTCTTCCAACGGCGGAAGGTCTCTTGACATCCGCTCACGGGAAATTTCCGCCGCTTCCAGCTCTGCTTTCTCTTCTTTTAAAGCAACTTTATCTTGTTCCCGTTTGACTGTGGCCTGCTCAACCATCTTCTTCTTTTCCTCTAAAGAAAGCTTCATTTTCTCCCTTTCCAGCATAAGTTCCTCCGCCTCTTTCTCCTGCACCTCCGCACAAATGTTAGCACACTGCACAATACCGCCATATTCATCAGAGCCGTCACAACAGTCACATAAACCATCGTTGACTCTATTGTGTGGTATTTCCTTTGACTTAAAACCAATATTGCGACATCTGAATTTCCACCCGTCAGGAAACTTAACTTTGGTAAAGTGATTTGTGCAAGCTGATGTCCCTGGCTCATCACTTCCGTCGGGGCAATCACAAAAATCATCATTAATCTGATCACCCTTTATGACTTTGCTGCCGGTAAGACACTGGAACGCTCCACTGGAACTAATCCCCTTAAAATGGTCAAGATACGCGTCTTGGGCTCCATAAGTAGGGTCCAGTGCCAACGACACATGCACCAACAACGATATAGTCAATAAAACAGCAAACAACATATCGGTCATATTATATTTCTAAACTAACCTTAGTCACATTTTACACAATAGTAGCAAGGAAGAAGCACAGTCAGCAGAGAATCCGATATATGCGAGCAGTAGTTCTCTTTCAATTCATGCTCTGCACAATGTGACGTGGGGAAATTCACCTGCTCCTGACATCATTGAAACATCATATTTCGAAAGAAAAAAAATGATGACTCTGATTCCTCTGGAATACTTCTGCGATTCCGTCCCATACCATACGGGTGTCGATAACCGATAAATGCATCAGGGTACTCTCTTTCCCTCAACCACTTCCTTGGACTTTTTTCCATAAAGTTAATTCCTTCTCTTCAAAAAAAAAAATCATTTGAAGACAACCTTACCACCTTCATTCCAACTAAGATAAAACTTATCATCTTATGAAAGCATGTTTTTCCTTCACTATTTTTGTTCTGTGTTGTGTTGTTTTTTTTTTTTGGTAAAGTGGTATAGTCACCCATATACATATATAAATATTTATATATATACGTATATAACGATACCTGCGCTTGCAGGTATGCGCAGCCCCATGCAGTTGTGTGCACCTGCGCCCTTCCCCAGTATCTATCCCACGCTATTCAAACGGATTTTCGGTTCTCTAGGTTTTAGTAAGCTCCCACAATTACTGTTATGTAAAACGCATCTCACCCTATTTCAGCATTGGGATGCTCTCTGACCGGAGAGCTCGAGCTGAACGTGCGCATATCGAGTTCGTCTAAGAGTGGCGTTAAGCTCTCTGTTGAGGCCGTTGGTGTGGCCAGGACATTTGCATCTTGCAGTGTCCTGAGTAACGACTCATCGGCCTCCACCTGTGGGATTCCCGTTTGCCGCACATATTCCCTTACAGTATTTCTCCACATTTCCGATGTAGGCGAAGGCATCGAAGATGAACTTGCGGCTGCGGAGATATGTTCTGCTTCGTGATCGTTGAATGCCCCCTCCATCGACAGGTGTCGCTCCGCTTCTTCCTCTATCTGTTGAAGTACTACATCGGGGTTATTAAGATCCATCAGTTTACTGGACGTGGTAACGCGCCGGTCTTGTGGATGTATTCCCAGACAATTTTCGTCGGCGCAAGCGCTGTCACCACAAGCGAAATGCTGAGTTCGAAGCGCCTGCTCTAGCCTTCCGTCCGTATAAACTGTTTTGAAAAATGGAATCCATTTACCCTGGCATTGAACGGTAACCTTATTGCCATATCGGGCAAAGAAAACTGAGTCCTTTATTCGGTGGCGGATTTGCTGGCGAGATCGCTTTTCCGCTTTTAGCACTTCAATAAGTCGCATGTAAAAAATCTTCCTGTGACGCACCGTCTTCACTTCTTGTAAATGAAGCTGATTACAAGCAAAATCCTGGTAGCACTTTTGGTCCGATAGATGTAGGTTGCAAAAAGCCCCCTTCGGTTCCCGCGGGACCTTCCGTTGAGATGGAGCTTGAGAACCATGGATGCCACTTTGCTGGTCGAGAAGAGTCAACAATTTCTCACAAAGGAGGTTTGTACCGGGTACAGCGTCACCAGTCAAATAATCCTTGATAGCCGCTCTAGCCTCCACAGCGTATCGAACGGCTTCCGTGTTTTCTTCCTCTGAATTTTCGATATACATCTTTTGGATGGCATCATAGGCTTTCAGCCAAGCTACGGCGGAGCAACTTGAGGTGCAATGAGCAAGCATGTGCAGTATCGTCACTAACAACCCTACAGTCGGAGTAAATACTTCAGTCAGTTTTGATGCCTCATAGGATACGACATTGCCTAAAACTGGTAGTCCATTGACATCCACGCGGGATAGGTAAGAACGGAAATCTAACCCCATATCAAAGACTTGTAGCGTATTCTTAGGGATAGTTAACATCACATTAGGACGCCGACGAGACATCGCTACTACTAACCAAAAGAGGAAAATAAGAAGAGTGAAATACCCTTTCAGCGACTGGAACAAAGGTGGAGCTGAATTTAACAACGAGCACAAGCATAAAAGCTCTGATAACTGGGATGACCGTTCATATTTTAAATAAATCAACAGTTTGTATAACATTAAAAAATAAAGGACCGATCTTGGACAAAAAAGCTATATTTATGAGTTAGTTCTCAAATGTTGAAATACGATTGTTTCGGTGCTAAGTGCACGGGAATCACCGCCCAGTAAGAGCGAAAAAGGGCAGCATCAAAGCGAAGAGTAGCCCATATGTAAACCTACGAAAGGAGTGGTACACTCCTTTAATCACGATACCCAATTTATCCAACCAACAGTCACAATGTAAGGTCGCACAGCGTGGGACAGGGCACAAGATAAGAGGAAAGGACGAAACACACGACAACTTAACCCATGTTTTGGCACGCATGCAATATGGGCCCGCTTCACGCGAGCACGTGAGCAAACGAAGCGGAACAGCACTGTATATTAGCATTTTCCGCACCTCCTTTAGTGTTTTCGAGTTCAATTCCTTGACACGAAGATATTTTATGAAGGATAAATCGTGGTTATGTGTTGCGACATACCACAGCGGAGCCCAAACGATCAAGTGAGTCGGGGGAATTTCTTTTCCAGACACGTGTGCCCCAAGAAATGCAGCGGAAGCGCATCTTCACGACCAACACAGCGTGAGTGAATCACCCTAACGCAGGGACTTCCTCGACCCAAAAGCAGCGCGTACCTTTTACCTCGGGCAACGAAGCAGCTAACAAGACTGCTCACCATCCACGAGGTACGGTTCGTAGAGTGATAAGACGGCAAAACAATAAACAAGTACGAAGCGAAACACGGAAGCGCGGTGATATCAGCACAGCTCCCCGTCCACGTACCGTAGGCGATGAAATTTAAAAAATAATAATAACACTTGATGAGCAAAAGAGGCCAGCCACAAAGAATCAGAAAACTCCTGCTGTTCAGACAAAGGGAATTAAAAGGAGCAAACCTCCCAACACTCTCTCGAAGAGAAAATGTGCGACTCCCATCCAAACACGATCCGTTCACACAGATTCCTACATCCCCAGAACCCGCACGCTCATGGAGCACTTATAACTTCGCTGGAGGAAAACAAAAAATTTTGCACCACATTGAAATACTACCAGCATACGCTCAAACATCCACCTAACTTACGCGTTACACCTCCAGAGTAATAGAGCAGACGCCTCCCCCGACTAGTAAAGTCGCCCCTACCTCACAAGATCATTCTTCGGCACTTCATCAGCACCCCAATGGGAAAGGAGACAGCAAACTGTATAACAAAGAGGGGTTTGCACAGCAAAATGCCTGGCGCCGCTCCCCTTATTCCCATGTGACGACGCCACATGCTCTTTCGCTACCTCCGTTATCAGACAACAAACGGGGGATCATGTCCGATTAACGCCAGCGTGAAAACAACCGCCAGGGGGCTCGCCAAAAACCCTTCCGGAGCAGCCACGCTCTGAAGCAGTAGCGTGGCAAGTGACGCACTGCAAAGCACAATCAGAATGGTTAGCCGAAACCGGCGGCGATCGTATTGACAAGTGGTCTCTTTCACGTGGGACTAGAATCCCTTAACCGCCGACGATTCGAAAGCGCAGCAACGCCTCAACCGGAACGGGGAGCAGCTGCCGTGTCCGACCCGAACTGAGGATGTTTCGGGGAGGCTTCGGCACTTGTTGCTCCTCCCGAAATCAGCACGCCCCACGGCTGCTAGAGTCCAGCGGTCGATGAACGCCCATGCTGCGGCATGTAGTCAGTTCGAAAGTAAAAACTCATCACCTCCGAGAACCTCCACTGGAATCGGCTAAGGCAGGAAGGCCATCACACACATCAATTCCATGGTGCGACCCTCCTACCCATCCAACGCGGCGCCGCTCACTCTCTTACCTCGCATTTTCAGGGGCAGACGCCAGCCGATAGGGCTCTGGACCGACAGAACACCGTCTTCAAATGTCCACAGATGCCAGGGCAACGCAGAGGGACCAGCCGTGCCGCGCCAGAGCACCGCTTTTCTTCCTTCCCAGTCACTGCGAACGCGGTACCGCGCCGTCACGAATATTTTCCGGAGTGAGGTGCCGCCGTCCTGTGATTCGAAGGACGACTCAGGCCTACCCTCACGCGAAAAGCGGAGGAACTGCGCAGAGTTCCAAAAGGAAAGAAATCAATACTCCGCAAAAACCTCTATTACGAAAAGATGGTCTTCTGTCAGCCGAGGACAGCAAAGACGACAAAAGAAACCCGGGGCACTTTAGCATTTCCGGTCGCCAACGTCATAGCATAGCTTACAACCGTGACGGCGGCGACTTACACACACTCGCTGGGGAAGATCTGATGGCAGAGGCGGCCGGTACCATCATTGAATGCACCGGGCATGTGCACTCCGGAATGCAACCAACTAGAAAGATGCCAATTGCCGCTGCTACGACGTCGTATGCTCACCATATCCAACCTTTGAGCAAAAAGCAGGTCGGCGCCCGCAACATGTCGACACGAATTCTAATGCATGCGCCTTGGCGTGAGATCACGCAACCCCCACCGAACACCAGGCATTGGTCCCTTATAAAGTGGTGCATAAATAACAATTTTCCGTTCTGTAATACTACCGAATACACCGTGCACACGCGACAGCACGGAAGGGCAACACTTATATGCCACTGTCAAGGAATTGACCGTTACATGCGAAATCATCGTAGTAGGCAGGTGGTCGCCACCACCATATGTTCTTCAACATGGTTGCCGAAACAAAACGGATATCCTGAACCTTTAGCGTCAAAGCACTATCACAGGCTCATGGATCAAAGCCAAATGGAGAACACTTCACAGTCCTGCCTGGTGACTCTGTGGGGTGGTTAGAATATGATGAAGAGACGAATTTGAAAAACACCTGATCTGCGCCGAAAGTTTTGGAACCGACGAAGGTGTTCCCTAAGGGAGCAGAGTCACACCACAGCACTTGACGCCTTAGCTTACTGGCCTTCATAGGAAGATCGTGGGGTGTCGCCATTGGTCGAATAGGAAGAAACTGGACATCATTGTGGGAGAGTAGCTGGACCGTACGCGACCCGTAAGTGTTTCGTGCCGCCCACACAAGACGAAGTACAGAACCGCTGCAACTGGCGCATCAGGAATGCTTATTCGCTGCGATCGCCAAGCACCCAATGATTACGGCACTCACAGTAGGTGAAGCTGCTATCAGAGATTTTCGGAAGGCCCGACATTTTGTTGCAGCACGTGCATCACATAAGAAGATATATATGGCAGCTCAGACACAAAGCCGCTGAGACAAACGGAGGCCGCCGAATTCCAACCAACAATGAGTGATGGACCCGAAAAATCGCTAAAATAAACACTTCATACCTCAGTGACGGCCCACAATCGCTTGCACGGAGAGTGACTGCGTTACTTCGATCACACAGTGCCAATACTGGTGCTTTAACAGTTCAATATGAATGCACAGAAAGGAATTGCACCAACAGCATGGAAGTGTGGAGTTCCTCTACATATCCAGAAAGATGGTAAGAAGAAGAAATATTAAAATACAAATGAACTAGTGGCATTCACGAGCTCTCCATGAAGATTGAGGGAAAGAATAACTGAAGCCCAGCTCGCACCACAACAGTTAGGGACTGGACAAAGTTTATGCACAGCAAAATGGTTTCCAAACTAAACAGGATTCCTTAGCCGCGCCTTACCAACATCGTGTATGGTTGTGGTATTTGTCAGTGGTGAAAAGCCTTCGGCGCAATGGGGCATGCTGAGCTCAGTACAGGAAACGAAGCAGTTGAGCGTCGAGCAGCGGCACATAACCTAACGCTGCTGCTTCCTCAAACGAAGAAGGAAACAATCAAACACACACTGCGGAGGTAAGTGGACATGGTGGCACCATTGTCTTGAGAGTACCTAATGGAAGTTTACGTAACGCAGATGAAAAGCACATCCTTTGATTCTGTGAAATGAATACAGCTCACGCCAAACGCCGATGGAGTGTGGGCGGGACTTGAAAGAACTTGAAAAGTTTCTCTTTATGATACTATTCCACAGCTGAAATGGTAGGGCGCGCTGCACAGACAGTACGAAAAAATTGACCTGAGCTACTTCAAATAGGAGCAATATCTGCTTTCACGCAGGGCTAAGCACACCAGCTTCTGCGGTTCTTTTACCTCTTACAGGCACACACCATGTATGGCATTGAGGTATGGTACTGGGACGCTTCGGAACGAAGTCGCGACCTCCTTGCA
>NW_027124376.1:1700-1852 GCF_001457755.1 Trypanosoma equiperdum | reverse complement strand
GCTTACTATCATCCCAGGTTTTATCTGCGTCAAAGGGGAGATGGTGTACTTGTCTGTTTAGTCCAAACTCCTTTTGTTGAGGAGCCGACCCATAATATGTGCAGTGCTACTGTGATGCGATAATTCCATTGTTGAAACGTCTTCGATGTCAT
>NW_027124376.1:1254-1690 GCF_001457755.1 Trypanosoma equiperdum | reverse complement strand
TCCATCATTGCAACACCTTCGACATCACGGACAGCTTATATCATTTTCAAAACATGAACCATAGAAGCTGATTGGACCACTTCCTTCCGCAGCCCAATCTCTTTAGCCCGGTGTAACGTGGCCGGCCCGTGACCAGCTGAATCACTGAGAAAACCACTCCGTTGATGAACACTTAAAAGAAAAAAAAGATTCTAATGCCTGGGATACTCTCAGATCCCTTTCACACATGTCCTGTGATAATACCGGCGATGAGAGTGACAACGGTCTCTGGAGCACCATCTGCGTCACTTTCGCACTATTAGCTGCGGCACAATTCACCTTCACTAGAGTTTTCCCTCCAACAAGAAGCTATCTAGTTGAGTTAATCCTGGGTCAACGGTGGCGCCTTCAGAACGAGGGTGATGCGTTCACGACTCACAAAAGCAAATACTCACAA
>NW_027124376.1:1142-1244 GCF_001457755.1 Trypanosoma equiperdum | reverse complement strand
CCACTAGCGCCACTTTTGCACGGGTGACATTCCCTCGAGCTTGGTGCAAGCCACCGCTTGCTCGAAAGAGCTGACGGCAAACCTCCACAAGAGCAAATATGG
>NW_027124376.1:544-1132 GCF_001457755.1 Trypanosoma equiperdum | reverse complement strand
GCAGGCATTCATTCGAGTTGGTGCAAACCACTGCGTGCTCGAAAGAGCTGACGGCGAATATCCACACGGGGAAATACAACCGTTGCGCACCGGCTCGCTCAAGCACGCGTTCTCCCCCTCCGGCGACTACTCTTTCCACGGGTTTCTATGTTCCCTCGGCCGCAGCAAAAGGTTAACAAAATTCGATACTCTTAGTCGATTTGTCTAGGGAATGAAAAAGCAGTTTTCCTTCAGTGAAAGCATTTTTCAGCAGTCTTCTCTGGACGAAGTTCATCGATTACGAAAATAAATCAGCTTTCGCGCAGCAACCTTGCTTATCTCCTTCCGCTTTCTGAACCAAGCCTCACCCCCATCGGTGGGCGAGAAGTTCCCTCGACACTTCTGTCAACTCAGGGTGCGCAAACGGTTAAAACATACAGTCCTCGGCTCCTGGAATATTCACTGGCTGGCCTGTCCGTGTGCTTTGGATCCCTTTCTCTACATATCCGTTAAGTGTCGCATCCGCAGGTGCTTCGACATCAGCCCGCCCATGCGCAGCCCATGTTGAGGTTGGCGATTGACGCGGTGCAACAAATAACTTCGAAAGAG
>NW_027124376.1:285-509 GCF_001457755.1 Trypanosoma equiperdum | reverse complement strand
ACAAAGTTTGCATCCGTTTACTTTATTTTCAGCCGTGATCAGTCCTCCGTTTTTTGCGGGCAGTGCGATATCTTTGTTTTCAGCAGCATCTTGGACATCCCCGTGTTACGAACGGCAAGTGTATTGGCGCCCTTGGACTCATCCGCTCCCTTACTCAGGCTTTTTAAAAGCTCCCGACGGTGTTCAGGTGACATGTTGTTTCCGAAAACTTAGCCGATCCACCA
>NW_027124376.1:0-275 GCF_001457755.1 Trypanosoma equiperdum | reverse complement strand
TCCATGTTGCTCCGTACTGCCGCACCGAAGGCTGTCCGCCTTTTGAATGCTGTTGGAGGTCTTCGTTGCTTTCGAGTGGATCGCACCGCGTCCTTTAAAGTCGGTAATGACGGGGAGGAGGCGCTGACTTCCAATTAATGCGTCGGTTTTGGGTTCTGTGACTTGCAAACTGCAGAGCCACGCTCATGTTACAAAAGTGCGATTTCAGGTTCTCAACCTTAACCCTTTGGTACGCAGAAGCCCTGTTTACGTTATTGTGAATACTCATCTGCCCT
>NW_027124145.1:6848-7539 GCF_001457755.1 Trypanosoma equiperdum | reverse complement strand
AAAAAAAAAAGATGACAAATAATATTGGAAACATTTGTTTTAAATGTATACATGACCAGAATTTTCTTCTGTTTTTTTTTCTTTTTACCGCGTGCCCTTATGCATGGAAATGGGAAATTACCAATTACACTTACTGCACACATGTTAATCGGATAAAGGAAGGGTTGAGGAAAAGAAACAAATAAATAGCACTCGAGCGAAAGAGAAAAAGTAAAATAAAATAAAATAAAATAGAAAGAAAATAAATAAATAAAAGAGATGCAAGAATTAAAATGAAAACGATAATAACACTTACAGTTCCGATGAAACGGAGGGAATGTATAATAAATAGCGAAAACAAAAGATGAGGGGACAAAAAGTAATGTTACAGATTACAAATCAAACATTACTTGAAGGATGAGGAAAATTTGTTGTTGTTGTTTTTGTTGTTTCGCATTGCTGGAAGAAGAGGGGGAAAAAAGCAATGGGAAATTAGAAAGTAGGAATGAAATGAAATGAAATGAAATGAAATAAAAGCAAAAGGGAAACCGTATACGTGTTTAACCGGTGTATTTCAAGGGATTTAACAAGGAGCAAAATTACATCCATAAAAGAAAACGGACAAACAAATCATAAGGAATAGGGGAAAAGAAAAAAGGAAGAAGAAAAAAGAAAAAGGAAGCAGCATTTAACGGATTAATGCTTACATTCA
>NW_027124145.1:0-6810 GCF_001457755.1 Trypanosoma equiperdum | reverse complement strand
TTTTTTTTTTGTTTGTTTGGACAAAACCCATCAGGTTATATGCTCAGTACTGCTACCGTCATTACACTGGTGGTTTCTTTTGTTTCTTGTCTCATTTTCACTCAACCCCCGATGTTCCATATTTCACCTTTTGTTGTTTTTGCTGCTGTTTTGTTTTTTTTTCCTTCTTTTTTTTAAAAAAATTTTATCTTACCTTATCTTATCTTATCTTTTTTTCTCTTTATTTGACTTGTCTTATTTATGCTTATTTGCTGCGACTGTTTCTTGTTTGTTTTGTTTTGCATTTTTTTTTCACCTCTTTATTCTTCTTTAGCAGGCGTTGTTTATTATTTCATTTGGTCTCATTCCTAAGCGTATAACTTGTGCATGTGTGTAGAGGCGTGGCGGACAATCTTTTTCTCTTTTTTTTTTCTTATTATTCTGTGTTGTATTTTCACTGTTGTTTTATATCTTCTTGTTTATTAATGAATTTGACTAGATGGGGGAAATAAACCGAAACTTATGAATGAATAAATGGAGTGAATTTCCCAACAACGACGAAAGCGTTCATGTAAATATATTTGTGCACTTGTATGTAAAAAAATAAATAAATAAATAATAATAATAATAGTATATATAAAAGGGAGGAGAAAAGGAAACAATTGTTGTATTTATATTGCTTCCTCAACATGAGAAGGAGGTGTTGACTGAAAAAAATTCCAAAAATAAAAATAAAAAGATAAAATAAAATAGAAGAGGGAAGTGTGCAATGGTAAAGGGTGTAAAGGGAAAATAGCGATAGAAAGTCGTAGTGTTCGGTGCCACCGTAATTCTCCTTTTGCTTATTTGCTTTTTAATTTTTACTTTTTACTTTTTTGACTTGTTTTGTTTTGTATTGTTGTTGTTGTTGTTGTTGTTGTTGTTGTTTTTTGGTCTAGCGTATACGTACATATGTTATATGTATCGCCATATGGAGAAGAAGAAAAAAAGGGGGGAAAAGGAACATTCCGTATAACTCAATTTCTGCTCGTACAGGCATTTGTGTTTTCTTTTTTTATTGTTTTTATTGTTTTGTTGTTTGTGTTTTGCGTGTGTCCGAATTCGGCTCATCGTACCTTTGGTTACTGTGGGCTTTTGTTGTGTATTCTTCGCGTTGCGGATTCCTTTTTTTTTTGTTTTGTTTTGTTTTGTTTCTCGCTGCGGTTTCGTCTTTGGCTGACTTGTGACCTCCCCCCCCCCCCCACCCCCTCACCATTTGTTTCTTGGATGCTTTTAATCCTTCATTTTTTTTCTTTCTTTTTTTTTCCTTTCATTCCCCATGATGGATGTGATGTGATATCTTTCCATCACTTACACTCTCCCAACCAAATCGTCACCGCGCTCATGAAAGAACTGCTTCGTGTTCTCCTCAGAGTGTTGTTGTTTTTTATTTTTGTTGTTTTTTTTTGTTTTTGCTGTTGCTTAATCCTTAGTGTTTTATCTTTACATAAGCTTTTTTTTGTGTGTGTGTATATGCGTGGATTTCAAAGAAAATGGAAAACAAATACATGATTGAAGAGATGCTAAGACGATGTGTCTTCCGCCCTTTCATTTCACTTCATGTTTGTTTGCTGTGTTGTTGTTGTTGTTGTTGTTTTCTTCTTCGTCCTCGCCCGTCTGTTGTTTGTTTGTTTTTTTTTCTTTTGGTTGTTGTTGTTGTTATACGTCTCTCTTTCTTCCCACCGGTACACTTGAAATGAATGGAATAGTTCCGGTGTGCTCAGGCATGAGTGAGAAAATAAACAAAAAGCGGATGAATGCCACGGATGTGCACTCTCATTCGCTTTTTAAAGGTGCGCATTCCCAATGTTGCGGGTTTGTGTGTGCTCTTCCGGTCCCCCGTAATTCTCCTTTATTTCAACATCTTTCTTTCTCTTCAACACTTGTTTGTCTTTTGTGCGTGTGTGTTTGGTTTTGGTTTTGGTTTTGGTTTTTTTTTGTGCCTCAACGTGTTTCTGCGACGCGCTCCGGCACAATAGACGAGGAAGAAAGGAAGACACTCAAGCAGAAAAACAGCACGGTGGAACTACGAGAGGAGTTTCCAGCTCTTGTCCCGAAAATTTGCTACATTTCGTTGAAGTAAGGAGACACAAAAGAAAAAAAAGAAGGAAGTAGAGCAAAGCAAACGGCAGCGAGAACGTCCCACTGATTCTTCTTTGCTTCGCGACTGTACTGGAAAACTGTTGAAAAGAAGAACATAACATCACAGTGAACTGCATACGCTGTCCTTTCCTCCCTTGCAAAGTTGTGGAAGTCGCGAGTAACATTTTTTCTTTCCGTCTTTATATACGCATTGAGTTTCACGACACCAACCGTCGCGATGGATTACGTTAGCGAATTGTACGCCATGATCCGCGTACGGTGGCAGATGCGGAGGATGGCGGGGGAATTGCAGGCGGACGACGAGGACCTCCGTTTCTGTTATGATGTGCTGCGTGACGTGTCGCGCTCCTTCGCTCTCGTCATTATGCAACTGAAAGCTGCTCTTCGTGATGCTGTATGTGTTTTTTATCTCGTTCTGCGAGCCCTTGACACGGTGGAGGATGACATGCAACTGCCGCTTGAGTTCAAACTGCGGGAACTTCCGCTTTTTCATACGCGGCTGCACGATCACACGTGGCGGTTGGATGGAGTCGGTGAGGGTCGAGAACGGGAGTTGCTTCAGAAATTCCCTCATGTTTCAGCCGCCTTCTCCCGCCTGGACCCGTCATTTCAAAGTGTGATTGAAGACATATGCAGACGGATGGCTGATGGCATGTGCGACTTCCTCCAGCGCACCGACACCTGCAAAGCAAATAACAAAGAAATCAGTGAGGATAATTGTCATGATGGCAAAAGTGAGAAGAGTGCTGTGGAGACTCGGGAGGACTTTGATTTGTACTGTCACTACGTTGCCGGTCTGGTGGGACTTGGACTCACGCAACTTTTCGTTCGAAGTGGTCTTGAGAAGGCGGCACTTGAGGAAAACATGACGCGCGCCAACCACATGGGTCTATTGCTGCAGAAAACGAATATTATTCGCGACTTCTACGAGGACATTTGTGAGAGCCCGCCTCGCGTGTTTTGGCCGCGCGAAATATGGGGACAGTACACCGACGACCTCCATGCATTTAAGGGAATAACGCGACCGACCAATGGATCTAATGACACCGCTTGCGGTGAAGGTAGAAAGTATAGTGACGAAGAAAAGGAGATCATTAAGTCCAAGGCGGTGGATTGCCTTAACGCGATGGTGGCAGACGCCCTGGTGCATTTACCACCAGTTATCGAATACCTCGCAGAGCTGCGTGATCCCACTGTTTTTGCATTTTGCGCAATCCCGCAGGTGATGGCTGTGGCGACATTAGCACTGGTCTTTGACAACCCTGATGTGTTCCATAGCAGGGTGAAGCTCACGCGTGGCGCCACGTGTAAAATCATCCACAACGCCACCGAGTTGTCTGCTGCGCTGAAGCTCGTGAGGACATATGCTCAAAAGTTACTTGCAAGCGCGCATGCCGGCGTTGCCAGCCATGAGGCGGTAGCGCAGTCCCTGCAGGTTGCCATTAAGACAATGGATGAGCAGGTGTTGCGACACAATACCAAGCTGGTGGAAGGACCGACACGGCGAGTGCTGGCGCAGTATTCCGCATTGGGAGGCGGGCTTCTGCTCAAAGTTGTCGACGGTGTCTTCGGTTATTTGGGCAGGTGAAAAAGTCCTCGTGTAAATACACTTACGTGACCAAATATATTTGTTTCACTATTTATTTGGTGTCGATTTTTCCAATGTTGTATATATATATATTTATATATATATAGCATGTGTTCGTTCGGTCCCCACCCCATCTCCTTGCTTTTTTTAAATTATATTCTATTTTTTTTATTTTTTTCTCTTTTAATCGTGTTTTGAAACCTCCCACTGCTGGAGAATTGTGCGTTTCTCGACCAATTCGGGGGAAGAAACGAAATAAAGAAGAATTATATAAATATATATATATATATAAAGTGAGATTTTGTGGGTATAACTTGGATATGGATTGTTCAAAAGAATCTGATAGACGGAAGACACTCGCAAAATGACCTCAGTGAAAGTGAACGTGCCTTACTGTATGTTAGTAAAGAGGGAAACGTAAAGTAGAATTTGAAGTCGAGGAAGAAAAAAGTGAAGAGGCAATGAGTGTGCTAAAAAGAGAGGAAAAGAGAAGGAGAGTTTAGTTGAGGTAATGATTTTTGTACGGTCGTTAACTTTTATATATTTTACCTTTTTTATTATTATTATTATTTTTTTTTGTTTACTCTCCTGGCGCCTCTGTATGTGCTTACTTACCTATTACCCTTTTTGTGTTTACATTCTCCGATTTTCCTAGCGGAGAAAAAAGTGCTTCAACCAAAGGAAGAGAGAAAGCACGGCACCAAAGCAAAAAGGAAGAAATGAGAGGGAAAAAAATGTAGTAATTGTTTGAAGTTAAGAAAAAAGAAAGTTTCAAGGTGCGTTGCGGTGCCTCAACTTTACCGGGTGGTTGAAAGGGAATAGCGCCTTTTTCTTTTTTTTTTGTTTGTGGCTCTCTTTTTCCAGACCATTTGTTAGAAACGGAAACAGTAGGTACAGTCCTGCTATTTTTTTTTTCATTGTGTTGATGTGGTTTTCCTTATTTCATTCCACTAACTCCCAACACTCTCCATCCTGGTCCAAATGAGAAGAACAAGGTGTCGAAAGCATTTTTTTAAAAAAAAACTACTATCAAGCGAAATTATTGCAACTGTCTCTGTCCCACTTTATTAATCCAATCCCATTTTATGTTTTAGTATACGGTTAGGATCAATATCATGTGGTGTCGTGATGGGGAATCTGTGCGTTCTCATACCCGTAAAACTGAGATGGTGACGGATAGAACAGAAAATTTGTATTAAGAACCGATACGCAAGCTTTTTTGTACTCTCCACTGCGGCTAAAAAGAGACGCCAGAACAGTCTCGTCGGAACTTGGGATACGAACTTTCCTTCTGATCGTGTATTATTACCCATGTTGTTCTTGTTCTTATCCTTCTCGCTGCCGTCGCGTAAGCGTTGCGTTTGAAGGGACGGAATTTTCTTGTCATTTGGAATCATGCGATTTAATGGCGGAGGTTGTTGGTGACTTCATATGTATTCGCTATGAATGACTGCATGTGGTTTATGCATCTCCATGTCACTCACATAGTGCCTGAGTAGATGCTCCATCACCGCATTTCGCCGGCACGAAATGACGGCAATAGCGTAATGTGGTAATCGCCGTTGCACCTTTACCTCTGGAATGTAACCCGTTCCCCTAACACATCCGTCTTTGTTGCTGTCCCTCATGTTTTTTTTCTCCACGATGTCCTTTAGATTAGGGCAGCTTTATGAACGCACTAAGCGGGAAGTTCACATGCGCTGTCCTACTAACTAGTGACCCTTCTGCGGTGGGATCATCGACCAAGGTTTCGGTAGGGGTTCAAAATATTGCAGTAGTCCTTCAGCACCAGGAAAATGATATTCCACTGATAGAATCCGTTGCTTCACATATTCAGCGTTTCTGCGCTATATACAATATATCATGCGTCGACTGCGGCCGTGACATCGCAAGTTTGTTGAAGGAGTCTGCACATGTTGTAGTCGTTCGCTGCGAGGATCGTGCAGCGACTGGGGAAGTTTCCACTCAGCTGCTGCAGCAGACAAGTGAACCAATTGTTATTGTGTTGGAGATTGACTGCAGCTCCCCCTCGAAATGGGATATCAGAGATAGTGAATCAAACAGTGGATGGAAATGGCTGCAACCCACACCAAGTTGTTTGGCTGAGTTGCAGAAGCATGGCGGTTGCAGCAGTGGGGTATGGCTCCAGGCGGCAATGAGATGCTCAAAACCGGTCGTGCGGGTGCAGCTGCCACCGTCATCACAAACGTCAGTACCGTGGGCTTCAGCCGTGACGTTGGATGGGCTCATGCGGGAAGTGGGGTATAAAGTGGGATGTTTACCGAAATACGGCTCGTAGTTGTTGATCACAGCAAAGAATGCCGTACAATTGAAAAAATCTCGGACTAAGCGGACTTTCCTGGTGTACCGCCACCAAAGGGGCGCGTGTATCCGCTATCTTCACTTTTTGCACTCCTTGCTTTCCTCACACAGAGGTCGCGTTTAAAGGCTGGGACGTCCATCCGTAGTGACTATCAGGGCGTCCCTTTCTCTAATTCCACGGATGAAAATGCGTTTTGCGGGTTGGCGCACTTTGGTGTGATGTGCTGGACGCAAATATGCCCTGCGCGTCCGTCTCCTGAGCAGCCCTTGCTGGAGCAGCAACAAGATCTGTCGAACGATCCCCTTCTCTTACGTTCTCTAGGGATGAGGACAAGGCGTCGTAGGTCACAGGTTTATGCTTTCACACTTGCAGTCCTCATTGCAATATCATGTTTGGTAGTGTGTTGTGATCTCTTCTTTCTTAGCGTTATCCATTTACCGTTAGAAGAGGAAAAGGCGTCTGCACCTATCAACGTGGACGAGTGCCTGAGGCTCACTGCCCCGAGCACCGTCAGCATTTGGCAAGAGCGTGAGTTTCTAGTGATTGTTGGCATACCCTCTGTTGATAGGGACGAGTGGCAGAAGCGACGGAACCTTCAACGGCGGACTTGTTGGCAATACGCTGGCGTGGCTACCTTAGAAAACAACTTTACAGGTGAGCTTCTCCCGCTGTACCTCCTCGCACCACATCAATTAAACGGGTACGAAATCTCAGAATCGCTGCGGGATGAGGCTTCACGAACAAATGACGTGGTTATGCTTCCAACCAATGATGTGTG
>NW_027124135.1:444-1173 GCF_001457755.1 Trypanosoma equiperdum | reverse complement strand
ACTCAATGAATTTATGCCGTTCGTTGGATGACCTGACGAACTCTCGCAGGCGCAGTGTATGGTGTTCCGATCATTACATGCTGCTTCCACTAGTTGCTTTGTGGAAACTGCTTTGTGTAAGCCGATATGAAATAATACTAAGACTTGTAGCTGTTGAAAAACGTTGGAGGTGTGCTTGGACTCCAGGTTGTGTTGACGTGATGACCTGAAGCAGTTTCTGTGGGCATGCTAATTGTTTCTTTCAAACAAATAATATGTGTGTATTTGTTTGAAGAGCAAATACACTTAGGGTATCGGTCACCAACATTTTGTTCAGCATAATATTAACATCACTTTCTGTAAGTGAATAACAATGGGAAAGGCATGTCTATAGGTTTTGTAAGTGTGCTTTTTTTTTTTTTGCGTGTAGTACATATTACTTCTTATTTAGTTGACTACACGAATGATCGATACATTTAGATACTTTTTGATTAACATTACGAAGTTGACGAACACCCCCTATACTTCTGTGTAGGGAATATTTATATTTTGTTGCTTATTAAGTTTTCTTAATGTAAAGGTATGTGTGTTTATTTTTCTAGGATCCTCACGGTTCGTCATTGTTTCCGCTAGCATTCTCATCGTTATCATTGTTTACGCATGCATCCTCACGAGTAAACTGAAGGTTTATGAAAAACGTCTTTTCAACCGTCATAGTGTTTTTTTCTTTTAATCGGGCCACTCAGAGGA
>NW_027124135.1:0-361 GCF_001457755.1 Trypanosoma equiperdum | reverse complement strand
AAAAAAAAAAAATAAAATAGGATCTTACCCTTTGTTCTGTCTTGCTTCTATTATTTTTTTACGCAAGAAGTAGGTTAATAGTGGTGGTAAAAAATTCCTAGAGGACTTCATTCTGTGCACAGAGGTGTGGAATATTTGTGTGGTAGGACGTACGACATGGCATCAGCAGCTGCAGAAAATATGAACGTTTGGGACTTCCAAATATTAAGGGAGTAGATGGAGTGTGGTGAATACATTTTGTGGGACATTTGTATATGGACTCTCGATTCTCACCTGCATTGTGCACAGTGTTGTCCTTCGTATATATTCCCTGGAAGCCGGCCGTATTTGTGTAGCGTAATGCGAAATGTGATTGTGTGCC
>NW_027124155.1:0-1659 GCF_001457755.1 Trypanosoma equiperdum | reverse complement strand
TGAGGAGAGATTTTTTTCTATTCCAAATAGTGGTGAAATTGGAGTGGATCCATTTATTCACTTTTTAGGCGATGCTTTCTTTTTGAAACCGGAAGCTAAGGTGATTATAACAAATCTTACTTGGTATAATGAATCGGTGAGACTGCAATTTATAACAAAAAATGGGGGAAATTCAAGTTTATGCAGTAAATGGGAAAAAATAGATTTTGAGCATGAAAATATCTGTGGCGGTACTTTTAAAAAAGAAAGACTTGCTTAAAGCAAAGAAGATATAACGCAGGAGTTTGCTTTGTGTGGTAATTTTATTTTTACTCGGTAAACGCCGGCGTTGTGCGTAAACTGAACGACAGGTAAAAGAACATGCACAAAGGACTGAACAAATTTTAGCAATAAACGATGTTACTCTCCTTCTTTTTTCTAATAAGCCTGCCACAGCAACAGTAGAAACCACATAATAATGATTACCGGCAGCGTCCTAACGACTTTCACAGTAGCGCAAATCGCGTCGACCCCGTACCATGCAAACGGCGCCATAGAAAACCTTGATAAAGGCCCAGCATTTGTGACCTTAGGCTCGACCTACAACGCTCTAACAGTCGATCTGAAGATGTCCAGCAAGCAGCAAGCCGTGATGCCTTGGCAGAAGACATAGCAGCTTTGAATATGTCCGCCGCTCCGAGTACGCTCACAGACAAAATTAATCACGAAAAAGCGTTCGCGGCACTCGACTCTGGTACGGTTCCATCACAGGACCCAGAGAAGGGAACGTGGACTAAGTATTATGACTGCTGGAGACGGGGCAAAAGACAGTTGGTAAAGAGGAAAAAAATGGGGAAAAGATAGAAAATTCTAGACCCTCTCCAAGCACTAGGGTTCAATTGGCAGCACTGGCAGAACGGGCATTCCAAATTTTTGCGCAAGCAGCACAGAAAAAAACCAGAACAACGAAAAACGGAATACTTGAACCCGGCTAAACGCGTAATTTACGGCTCAGATTCAGCTGGTAAACCAGCACCAACAGCAACCGGCGGAAACCGAGTCGACGAATGCGGCAAAGCCGCTGGCACGGTCGGCACTCGAGCCGGGAAGACATTACGGGAGGACTTTTTTTGCCTGTGTGCAAAGGCCAGCGCCAACGCCGTGGGCAAAATTTGCTGTAGCAACTGCGACGCGGCAGCGGCGGCAACAGCATGGACAACCGCAACCACGGGCAAAAACATATTTGCAGTACTAGCCGCAGAATGCAAAAAACACGGCGCACCAGCAGCCGGACACCCGGGGGAAATTACAGCCGAATATCGAAGCTGTATTCCCAAATAGCAGAGAAAAAATCAACCGGCAACAAGCAGTTTGTGCTTGGCAAGCTAGACGGCAACGGGGGCGACGGCTGCACAGGGAGCTCAGCAGCAAACGCCGGAATATGCTTAATTTACAGAAAATCCACAACAGCAGCTGATGACCACACAACAATCGACTGGATCAGTGATGCGCTCAAGGCAGACAAAGCGTTAGCTGAGCTAGCAGACGCACAGCGCGAAGAGCATAATTTTCTGACGGAACTCCAAGGCCTTAACCAATCAGCACATATTCTAGCAATCCTGGAACAACCTGCGACTGCAAGCAAAGACCTTCAACACCACAATCTTTCGGACTTGAAGA
>NW_027123341.1:2310-2900 GCF_001457755.1 Trypanosoma equiperdum | reverse complement strand
AAACTTTATACTTTGAGAGAATTTGCTTTGCTAAGTTTTGATACGTCCTAGCACTCATTGATGGAAATTTTAAAAATAGTAAAAGTGCAAAAATATGAAGACTAGGTATGACATTGGGCTGTGGGCGTAAAGCACTATGGTTGTAAGGTATGAAAAATGAGTCATATTCCAATATTGTATATTTTCTCTACCTTGTTTACTTAATGGACATTAGCCTGGGTTATAATAGTAATATTGTATCGCAATAATAGTGGTTTGCTGTCAGTGTGTATATGCTAATATTTTAATAAAAGTAGTTATGGGAATGAAATTAGGGTGAAAATAGAAGCAGTTAGAAAAATAAATGTGTTCTCGAGGAGTAAGTGGGTAGAAAAAAGAAAGAGATAGATAACATTTACGCAATTTCAAACAAAAGCATAACGATGGGCAATATTACACACAAGTAGACGATGAAGAGTACAATCATAGATAGAGAATCTAGTATACAGGACGAATGAAGTCGCTTCGTTTTCTGCAGAATGAGAAAAGTATACGAAAAACAAGTAACAAATATTAAAGAAAACAGCAGAATACGTGACATATATGTTGGA
>NW_027123341.1:2150-2300 GCF_001457755.1 Trypanosoma equiperdum | reverse complement strand
GAATCTAGTATACAGGACGAATGAAGTCGCTTTGCTATCTGCAGAATGAGAAAAGTATACAAAAAACAAGTAACAAATATTTAATAAAACAGCAGAATACGTGGCATATTGGGTGGGAGAGTTAAATTATAGAGGAAGAGAGTTTTCTCC
>NW_027123341.1:0-2140 GCF_001457755.1 Trypanosoma equiperdum | reverse complement strand
GGGTGTAAGTAAAAGTTATTTAATAGATGAGAGGAAACGTAGGTTATAATATCGTAGAAGGATATTAAATGACATTTGAATTGCATAGTAAATGAAAATTTATCGACTCGCTGATCTCTGTTTTAATTTGCGGCTGAATACTAAGGAATGCGTAAATGCGCCAACTTTTTTTGTAAATAAAAAGAGACCGGACACAGAATGTTTTTAGCAATAACCCTAGGAATTGTTTTTTCCGCCTCGTCAGCAACGGCCGAAAGCGACAACAGCAGAGAATACAAACTCATGTGTGCCCTTACCAAACTCTCCACTCAGGCAATACCCCAGGTGGAGTTGTTATCATCTGACGGTGAGACCAAACGATCTGTAACAGAAGCAGTAAACAGCACCTTGCTGGCCATCACTCGGCTCAACCTGACGGTGATGAACAGGCAGCGATTGGCGGTCCTAGAAAAACTAAACGAAAACGACCCCGCAACCAAAATTTTAGAGGAGTCTCCCGGCAAGGAACTGTTTAGCGGCGTTAGCACCGAAACGCTAAACCAGATATTAGAGGTCTACCGCAGTTCCAAAAAAGGTGGCCCTCAGGAAACAGAATTCAAAAACCGTTTCCAAAGGCCACAAAGTGAGGAAAGCTGCGAAAAAATAGCTGCTATTTTCGCTACCTTAACAACAAAGGCGACAGCAGCAGCAACAGCAATAAGTAAAAAAAAACAGGAACTGCAGGACCTGAGGAAAGGCGCACGGAATGACTTGCTAACAGCCCTATACGGCGACGAATGGCAAAACGTTAAAGCAGCTGGCGACGATAACCCAGACAAGCCGGTAGCGAACCCAACGAACACGAGCAAATTCCCTTTCGCGACGGG
Organism: Trypanosoma equiperdum; assembly: GCF_001457755.1. Taxonomy (NCBI): domain Eukaryota; phylum Euglenozoa; class Kinetoplastea; order Trypanosomatida; family Trypanosomatidae; genus Trypanosoma; species Trypanosoma equiperdum. Next base: position 1,274 of record NW_027123341.1, on the reverse strand, counting down.
CTGCCGAGATGCGCACTGCAAGCCAGCCGGAACCAGGAAAGACCCTGCGGGAGATGCGATGGCAGCCGACTTAGTTTGCCTATGCACTGGGGGCAGCGGCAACAAAGAAACAAGGCGCAACCTCTGTACCACCGAAGAGCCGGACGACATAACCCCTATTACCTCAGCGGATGGCCGGCAGCACCCCCTTCCAACATATGTCGGCCTAATGGGCAGCTGCACGTTCAACAGGACGGCCTCGACACTAGCAGAGCTAGCTGAGCTCTTAGCGGCAAAGGTAAGCTTGCTACTAGCGCAGCTGCCGACCAAAATCGTAACGTCAAACACTCCAGCCGTTAATTCACGAGGCAGGAGGGAGCGACAGAGCTTTACAGCGACTGACTACAGATGGTGGGACCCGGTGTACCGGCTGTTAGGCCGGTACACGACGCCGGCACGAACTGCACCAAAGGGTGTCTGCGTCGACTACAGCCACAGGATGAAAACAGCTGATGGCATAAAATGGGTCGGAACCATTGATAAAGCGGTGGTGAAACTGAATACGGCAGACCATATGTACAGTGAGCTAGCGCAAAACATTGAGCAGCTCCGCGGCATTGAAAAGCAGATGCAAGCTCTCTTGTTAATGGGAGACTCGTTATCACCAACTGTAGCGGCAGTGTCACACACCGAGAAAGAAGAAGCGACAGTTGAACAACAAACTAAATGCAAATCCGCTACGAACAAAACAGTAGAAGGTTGTGCGGACATCGACTGCGGTTACGACAGCGACAATAAGGAATGCAAAGCTAAACAGGGAGAAGGAGAAACAAATGCAGGAACAGGGCCAGATGCAACTGCAAGAGCACCAAATACGGAAGACAAAAAGTGCTCCGATAAGAAAAAGCAAGAAGACTGCAAATCTCCGGATTGTAAATTAGAAGGTGAAACTTGTAAGAATTCCTCTATTCTTGTCAATAAGAGATTCGAACTGATTGCTACTGTGTTTGTGAGCTTGGTAGTATTTTATCATTCTAGGGTTTTTTGTCAATTTTATGAAATTTACTTCCTTGATTGAATGTTATAAAAAGGCTAAATTTGATATTTTTAAAAACTTTTTCATGAAAACTTGTGAAAATTGGTATTATTTCGACATGTCGGTGTAACGTAGTCAGGTTATATGGTATGAAAAATAACTACTGTTATAAAATTTTGCTATTTTATTTTGTATATGTTATTTGGGGTTAGGGATATAATAACAAGAATAGTAATAATGATAGGAGAGTGTTGTGAGT